>NW_022059994.1:5994094-6277060 GCF_007399415.2 Gopherus evgoodei | reverse complement strand
CTGTGCTCATCCTCCCAGCCCTCCTGTGAGGTAAGGAAGTGCTGTTCTCCCCACTGTACAGTTGGGGAAACTGAGGCACCTATTGTCCTGCTGCCCACCAATGCTGTGTGGGTGGCATGTTTTGAACCTCCCACTGGTTTCTCCGCCTTCTGCAGAGCTGCACCCAGGACCTCTTGGGCTATATCGCCAAGGAGTTTGGGATTCTCCACCAGATCCTGCAGGAGAAGGAACAGGGCATGAAAGAGACCGTGGAGAGGCTGAAGGAGGAGAACCGGACGGAGATGGAGGAGAGGCTGAAGGAGCTGGATAAAGAAGTGACCTTTCGTAACGAGACCCTGTCCAGGGCCCGGGCAGAGATGGACACCTCCGATCACATTGCCTTCCTCAGAGTGAGGCTGGATTTCATCTGCCAGGCGCTGCATGACGGAGCTGTGGGATGGGAGATTGCGTAATGGGGCTGGGAGCCAGGACTCCTGGGTTCTATCCCCGGCTCTAGGATGGCTGTGGGGTTTATTGGGTTGGGGGAGGGCTGGGAGTCAGGACTCCTGGAGTCTCTGGGAGGGGAACAGGCTGTCGAGGCAGAAGCAGGTTAGGGGAGATGGGCAGGTGTATGACGTGAGGAACATACAGCAGAAGGGGTATGGAGGGAAAACAGCTGGGGACAGGAGGGGTTGGATGAGGCAGGGGTGGGAATTTGGGCTGAGCAGGGGGTGGTGGGAAAGGGCTGTTCCATAGGGCTGGCATCTCACCCACAAAGGGGCACGGCATGTTACTGTGGTGGGTAGTTCCAGGGGCTAATCCTGTTGCTTTCTCGTGCATCTAGGGCATCAAGGAGCTGATGAGAAGGTGAGTGTGGTCCCCCCTCACCCATGCACACTTCTCTTTAGGGCTACTCGGTCTGCGTGTTCCTCTCTTTGTGTTACTGACACACACACTCACACATGGAGTCACACACACATCAGACCTCACACACAGATCCGTATGCATACACACACAACGCAATCCATATGAACACAGAGGGAGAGGTGTGTGTGTGCATGCACAGGTGGCTGATGTAGTAGATTTCTCCTTCTGTAGAGTCCGAGAGGATCAGTCGAGCCGCGGTGGGGAGGAGGAAGAGGACAGTGCAAGTGACGAAGGGTCCAGCAGCGATGACGATGATTGGATTGATGAAGATGTAGATGTGGCTAATGGCGAGGAGGAGGAGGAGGGAGATGAAGATGAGGCTAATGGCGAGGAGGAGGAAGGAGATGAAGATGACGATGGGGATATCGTTGCTGTGGACCCGGCTCTCGAGGAATTCAAGGACTCGCTGGACTTTGAGGCCTGGCAGGAAATGCTGGGGACCATCCAAGCAGGTCAGGCTGGTTTCTCACCCTTGTCCTTGTGATGGGTTGTCACCTCCAGGCTGCAGTCTGGGAGCCGTGGGAACTGCTGTGTCCCTCACCACTTAACTGGATTGGCCCTTCTCACGCGGCTCTGCTGGTGGCTCAGCCAGCATCTCCAGGCCCTGTTATCACCCAGCACGACAGCAGGTGATGTCACACGCCCAACTGAACTACCTGAGTGCTTTATCTAAGCCTCTCAAGGACGTACAGGAGACAAAAGCCAATTCCCAGCTCTCCAGCCCTGCCCCCTTGCTGGATTATGAACCCAGAATTATACTCTCTTGCACTGCACGGGGATCTGGACAATGCAAGCTCATTAATATGGTTGCTTTCCCCTTGATGTGGGAAAGATTTGCACAACAAGCCTGTGTCCGCCAAGCTGAGATTTTCCCAGGCACTTCTCTTCAAGACACACTGGTTAAGATAAAACCTTTAAACAAGTGTATTAACTACAGAAGGAGAGATTTTAAGGGATTATAAGTGACAGCAAACAGATCAAAGCAGATTACCTGGCAAATAAACTAAAAAGCACGCTAAATTTCATATGCAAGATCGATAGGATTTGAATTCGCCATAGCTCACCCTGACTGACGGTACAAGCAGGCTTGCAGATGCTTAAGGCACAAGCCACATCTGCCTGGCAGCCTCGGTTTCCCCTCCCCCATTCCAAGTCCTGTGTTTTCCAGAGTTGTGGAGGAGTGAAAACCAGTCATGGTGTCACTCCCCACCTCATATCGTCTCTCCATATGGTGGGAACCCCTTTGTTTCAAGCTAAGTTCCCAGCCCAGTTTCTGGCAAAATACAGGTGGCAAACTAGAGTTTAATGTCATGTGGTCTGGTCACATGTCCTTTCTGGGGCGTAGAAGCCATTACTCATAGGCTGGCTGAAACGTTGGCAGGAAGCCTAGGGTCTTTCATGGGCCACTGTCTTTGTTGACAAGCCACCAGCCCTGTCTAGAGTCCTCATTGTTGTACCTGGAAGGCTAGTTGTGGGTGTTACCCAGAGTAAGCCCATTTGAAATACAGCTACACAATCAATATTCAGATACACAAATGATACATGCGTAAAAATAGGATAATCATACTCAGGGAATCGTGTCTTTTTCATAGAAGCCTCACATGACACATCTTGTACAAAATACATCATTATTATGTCATAATCATGCCACTGTGATGAATATGGGGTGCAGTGTCGCAATCCTATCTTTAGCAGACACCGGGGGGCGGAGGGAGCCAAGACCCACCCCAGAGCTGGCTGCATCTCTGCAAGGTATCAATATCCAACTGTTTTTCTGTTCTAGCCACTGTCCATGATGGGGAGGTCACACCTGTCACATGGAACTGACGACCACTTGGGGTGCATCTGTGGGGCCAATCCCAGCCCTCGGAGATTCCGATTCAGAGGAAAAGCTGCCATATATTTTGAGGAGGAGATTTGGTGGAGGGTGAAGGCGCCAGGATCCAGTCTCTCTAGCCTGCCAGCGTGAGGGACATGCCATGGAAATGTACTCGGATTGCCCAGCAGGCAGGACACCGGCATTTCATTGCGTGTTGCATGAGTAGCTGATTCTGTCGAGTCTTTGGCTGATATTAACCTGGTTACAAGGACAATTTCAAAGTGCTGTATCAAATAAACCAGAGCTCAGAACAGAACCCAGGAGTCCTGGCTCCCAGCCCCCCCGCTCTAACCCACTAGCCTTCACTCCCCTCCCAGAGCTGGGGATAGAACCCAGGAGTCCTGGCTCCCAGCCCCCCACTGCTCTAACCCACCAGCCCCCACTCCACTCCCAGAGCTGGGGATAGAACCCAGGAGTCCTGGCTCCCAGCCCCCCACTGCTCTAACCACTAGCCCCCACTTCCCTCCCAGAGCTGGGGAGAGAATCCAGGAGTCCTGGCTCCCAGCCCCCCACTGCTCTAACCCACTAGCCTTCACTCCCCTCCCAGAGCTGGGGATAGAACCCAGGAGTCCTGGCTCCCAGCCCCCCACTGCTCTAACCACTAGCCTCCACTCCCCTCCCAGAACTGGGTATAGAACCCAGGAGTCCTGGCTGCCAGGCTTCATGGCTTGTTATGGGGCAGTTTCAGGAAGGGAGGAGGAGGTGTTTGCTTAGACTGGCCCCCAAAATGACTTCACCCTGACCCCCAGAACATTGCCTGCACAGCCGGGGCAGCTGCCAGAGCCAATCACAGAGGCGCATGGTCATTTCCAGCAGCCCTGGAGAGGCGAGGGTTAATGAGGGGAGGGGGAGAAAGCAGAATGGTGCTGAGTCAGGGCTGGGTGGGGAAGGATGGAGGCACCTCACAGCCACAGGAGGAATTGCTGATTCAGCAGAGGAGGCGGGTCCTGCTGCAGCTGCAGCCTGGCCTCATTGCACTGCAGCCGGCTCCAGTGCCTCTGGGCTTGGGAACAGAGACAGGGCAGCCCAGTCCTGGGGAGAAGGGACCTCCCGGCCCAGCAGTGTCCTGGCTTCAGGGAGAAGGGACGTCCCGGCCCAGCAGTGTCCTGGCTTTAGGGAGAAGGTACGTCCCGGCCCAGCACCATCCCGGCACCGAGGGGAAGGGACCTCCCGGCCCAGCAGCGTCCTGGCCCCAGGGAGAAGGGACCTTCCGGCCCAGCAGCGTCCTGGCTTCAGGGAGAAGGGATGTCCCGGCCCAGCAGCGTCCCGGCCCTGAGGGGAAGGGACCTCCCAACCCAGCAGCGTCCCGGCTGTGAGGGGAAGGGACGTCCCGGCCCAGCAGTGACCTGGCCCCAGGGAGAAGGGATGTCCTGGCCTAGCAGTGACCCGGCCCCGCAGGGCCGTCCTTAGGATTTATGGGGCCCTAGGCAGTATTATTAAACTGGTGCCCCTATGCCGGATGGCAGCCCAAGCTCACAGCCTGGTGGAGGAGGGGGAGGAGGCACTTGACAGCAAAGGATAATGAGATGCCCAGCCTGCCTCATGGTGGCGGAGAGTCACAGTTCCCCGCAGAGACTTCCATGCCCTCTCCCTCATGCAGAATGGACATGAAGAAAGTACCTAATTAAAAGCACTAAAATTTGGGAATAAAAAATGTCAGTCACAGGTTTTTTGATATGCCCTGAAGTTTATCAGAGATTTATTTGCAAAAACTTCATAGTAAGGGTGAGTCAGCTGTCCTGCTGAATACAACATTACATATAATGGAATACATGATGCAGCTCTTCTCTGTTTTACATTTTCTTAATCAGTATTTCTAAACTGAATTTATATTTTAAATGTACTCAAATCTTAAACCAGCATTCCAGATTACTACATATTTAACTCACTGAAACAAAGATATTCTTTTAAATTAATCAGAGAGGTTTAGTGTGTTCATAACAATGTTCATTGCTTTTAGAAAAAGGGAACAGTAATTTACTTTGTGTGATCTCCATAACAAGAGACATGGTTATGAAATGTCACCAACTTTAAAAAAAAATGTTTCCAAAGATTTTAGGTATAACAAGGATTTTGTCTTACTAAGGTACTGATTTTGCTGGAGGGTTCTTTTAAAACTAGTTTGTCGGATAGTCAGAAGTAAAGAAAGGGAACTCTTTGTCCCGCTATCTGGAAGGGAAGGACTGTTGTCCCTTTAAGGGCTCTCTTCAGTGGGGAGTGGGGGGAGAGGTGGTGAAGGGATGGACAGAAAGGACACAGGAAGACTTGGAAGCACTTTTTTTTTAACTATAGTAATTAAAATGTGTATTTTAGATAAGGGAGGTCTTTTGAAGGATTTATTTAAAAAACTGTATGTCTGAAGATCCACACAATTAAGGCTAAAGATGATTGTGCATCTAAAACTCTATGCAAGCATTTTTTAGAAATGTGATTTTATAATCTTCACCAGCTCACTAATGAAATATTTTTAAAGCAAATTTTAAACTAAGGTCCTGTAGACTGACATGTTCTGTGTAAATATTACATTAATGCACAACTGTTTTTGTCAGTAAAGTCAGAAACTGACAGTATAAAAATTTATTTGGGCATAAGCTTTTGTGGACATCTGATGAAATGGGTTCTAGTCCACAAAAGCTTATGCCCAAATAATTTGTTAGTCTTTGAGGTAACACAAGGACTTGTCCTTGTTTTTGCTGATACAGACTAACAGGACTACCCCTCTGAAACCTGTCAGTATATACCTTGGGGTTGGCAAATGCCTGTTAAATGGCTTTATTACCCCTTGAATGTCTCTTTAACAGTTTCAATGTTGTGCTAATAGATCTGGCAGGCTGGAGGTTTTTTCACTTTTAACTACTAGATTCCCTCCCAAGGAAGACTCACCAGGCTAGAGCAGCCATCTGTGGGAGCCTGCAGGAAGGGTCAGAACAGGGATAGGAAAACAAGAGGGTGGACACTAAGACCCAGTGGTGCCCCAAATTTTCAGGTGCCCTACGCAGCTGCCTATGTTGCCTATGCCTAAGGACGGCCCTGTGGCCCCGAGGGGAAGGGCCGTCCCAGCCCAACAGTGACCTGGCCCCAGGGAGAAGGGATGTCCTGGCCTAGCAGTGACCCGGCCCCGAGGGGAAGGGACATCCTGGCCCAGCAGTGACCTGGCCCCAGGGAGAAGGGATGTCCCGGCCCAGCAGCGACCCAGCCCCGAGGGGAAGGGATGTCCCGGCCCAGCAGCGACCTGGCCCCGGGGAGAAGGACTTCCTGGCCCAGCAGCAACACAGCCCTGAGAAATAGCTTTTTGAATATTGTGAGGGCTGTGTCCTAGACTCGAAAGCTCAACCGCACCATGACTGTGTGACTTGGACATAAACTGCAAGCTCTGGGGCCTTTGTGCTGCTCTGGGTTTGGAAAGCTTATTAAACATCGTTCTTGCCAGAGGCGATGCTATGGAATGTCTGTGTCTAACCCGAGAACTTTTAGCGCAAGGGGTGACCTTGATGAAACGCGGTGCAATTCAGTGGAGACCCTGCCTGTGTTTTAAAGAAAATGACCAAACTAGAAGATGCCTTCTATTGACCGTCTGGTCCGCACAAAAAGTTACAGAACCCTGCTTAGGAAAAAGACTATTTGTAAGCTATCTAAAAGGATTCAGTTAGAGACTAGTGAGGGGACAAACAAGCGACAGAAAACTTGGTAGCTATAAATAAAAGAAAAGAAAAGGGTTTTGGGACTATTGGTGTTTCTGTTAGAAGGTCTCTGTGGCCCTTAAGTGAGCTAAAAGTTTTAATGCAGCCGCTTGGTTTGGTTTGAAGGAGCTGTACGTCTTTTCAATTTAAAAAAAACTAGTGTGAGAAACTAGTTTTTTGCGTCTTGTGTAAAAGAGACCCACTGACGGGAAAAAGCTGAAATGTATCTTGTAGAATCTTGTGGAGGGGGAAGAAACCAAAAATGTGTGTACAATAATAATAATACAAACCCCCCAGGGCTGTTTCAGACGTGTGTTTGAGCACAATAGAGCTGACCCACCGTATCGAACGGAATGGTTTTAACCACACCCCCACTGAATAGCCAGGGTGACTGAGTTTACCCACCCTTGTTGCCGGCAGGGTTAATGTATTAGTGACCAGTAATTACGTTTGATGGGTGTACGCCCGCAGCAGTAAGGGGGGTGGGTGAGAATGGTGAGTTCTGATTAATATGAAATGAAATAAAACCTCAGGAGGTCACAGATGCTATTGGCCAGTTTAAATATGACCCCCGGAATTGGTAGAACTCTATTGAACAGTGTCAATATGACCCCGGGAGTTGGTAGAACACTACTGGACAGCCCCTGCAGGAAGGTCTCGTGAGGCTGACGCGGAGCCAGTGCCACCAGCAGGAGAACATAACAATGCTGCAGGAAGGAAGTGGGATACCGGGCTGGATGGTCACATAGGCTTGTTCCAGGGAGGGAAGGACTCCTGGGTTCTATCCTCAGCTCTAGGAGGGGAGTAGGGTCTAGAGGTCAGAGCGGGGGGGGCTGAGAGCCAGGGCTCCTAGGTTCTATCGTCAGCTCTGCAATGGACCTTGGTGTAGAAGTGGGTCTGGTTCCTGACAGATCAGACCCACACTCAGGTCTCCATCCTTCCCCGCTCCCCCCCCCCATGTCGCCTAGAGCTGCTCCGATTTACTGTTTGATCACATCTCGGGAGAGTTTGAGAAGATGCGCCAGCTGCTGAGTCTGCGGGAGCTGGGCCTGAAGGAGGCACTGGAGTGGCAGAGGAAGAAGAACCTGGCGCAGATGGAAGAGAAGCTCCAGGAGCTGAATGGGAAAGTGGCCTCCTGGACTGAGACCCTCTCCAGGGTACGTGTGGGGCTGGAGCGCACGGACAACATCAGTTTCCTCAAGGTGAGGGGAAAGGGCCAGACCTTGGTGAGGGGAGGGTTGGGAGGTGGCAGGGAAGGCTGGAGGGGGACAGAGTTGGGGCAGAGCTAGCCTGGGGGCGGGGGATAGGGCTTTCGAGCGGGCTGGGGAGAAGAGCTGGAGTTTGGGTGCCAACAGAGATGGGTCAATGGGGGTTGACAGGACAGAAAGGGAACAGAGATGGAGACCAACACTTGGTCCAGGGAGTAAACAAGGGTCCTGTTGACTGGGGTGAGGCAGCAGTTATGGGGCTGGGGAGCAGAGTGTCTCCCATGGACAGAGGTGGGGGAAGGAGGAGGTAGTTCCTCTTGGAGTTGACTCATTCCAATCCCTTTTCTCCTCTCATTCAGGATGCCAAGGAGCTGATGGAGAGGTGAGTATCTCTGGGGTTCTCCCCACACCCCAAATTTCCATGAGAAAGTTTGCGTTCATAGCTCACCTGCAGGGTTCAATCCAGCATCCACCAGACCTAGGAGCAGGGGCCACTACCTTGTGAGCAACAGGAGCGGCTCCATCTAGCTGGTCACAGTGATAAGCTGTTTTCTCACATGGACCAGCGCATGCTGAACTCTGCCACTTGAGCTCCAGGAGTACGACCTTAATTGGTTCCAGCACGTTCCTGATTGTTGTTGAACCGCCCCTGCTCCCTTACCCAGGGAAAAGGGACCTGCTTAATCTGGGGCAAATATATCTGCCTTAGATCACTCTCCTGTACCACATAGTCGCGGGACCTCCTAGTCAGTCTCCTCCTGGCCCTGACTAAAATGGCCATCTATAAAACCTGGGAGAGGAGATTGGCCGATGGGGTCTCTTGCAACTTTGGGGCCTATTTCTGATCCTCCATCTGCTCACCCAACTGGGCAGAGTTCCTCTGAGTGGCATCCGCTGGCTCCCTTGACGGCTTCGAGGAGCAGTGGGCGCTATCTGGGGTCCTCTGCTCGGTGTCCCCATCAAATTCCCTTTGTCTGACCCTCCGACTGCACTTGCGTCCCAGTTATGTCATTACTTGTCCCTTGGAATCACTTGGCTTCCAGGTCCTGTGGATCTTCCCCTTAGGCTGAGGGGTGGGGTCCTTTAGCAGTGGGCCGGCTTCCACCCGCCCAGTTCCTGGATCCCAATAGGATCACTCTCCTGTAACCATCTGGCCCGACCCTGTCACAGCACACAAGGAGATCCTAAACCAACGTAACAGTTACATTATTAAAGGTTACAAAAGTCACATATAGAAAAACTATACCTGCCTGAGGTAGAAAAGAAAAGAGAGAGAGAGAGAGAGCTGGGATCTCACCAATCCATGAAGCTTCAACTGTTCGGGGTTCCCAGGTGATGGTGGTAGCTCAGGGTCCTGAGAGCAGGAGACAGGCAGAGCCCCCAGCACCATCAGTCAGGAGAAGATGAAACCCCAGTGGAACTGATGCAGAGTTTGGATCCAGGCATCAGAACACTTACTGGAGCATGAGGAGGGGTTTTTGTTGGGAAAATACAATGGTTCAAGGGAGAACACTAGATTCATTTATGGGTAAACTGATGGCTGAAGGGTTTCTTTAGGTTAAAATAGGAGCTGATCACTCCTAGCTATGGATGATGTTTCTTCCAGGGAGCTCACAATGCAATTAGGCAGCTCCAGTATTTTGGATGTCAATCAAAGATTCATGACTAGAATTGGTCTGAGCTGGATGTGCAGACTTGGGTTCATTAACATCTGGAGCGGAGATCCCCATGATGCAGTGCTTCCCTGCTTTTCTGGTCCCAGAGTTCCATGCGGTTCTTGCCTTGGAATCTCTGGTCTCCAGTCTGTACGCTAATGGAGATGTCTCCCTGTCCCATCTTTGATGCAGATGAGGCTGGGGAGTTGCCTTAATCGTGTCACCCTAGTCAGGAAGGGTCTAGGTGTGTCTCCCAAGGCCCCTCACTGCTCTCTGCAGTCTTTTCTCTGATCGGTTTTGGTTCCAGCAGAGGCAGGGGTGGGAGGGGAGGGGGTGTCCTTTCACAGGTCAGACAGGCTGGATACTGTGCCCTGGTTCCCCAGGAACACAGAGCGGTCTGGTATCACCACACACGCCAGACATTACACCTGAGATAAGCAGTAACTTCGCTAGCTGGCAGCGGTACATAGGCCAGTACCCTCATAACGCTATCGGTTGACAGTGGTGGGTAGGCTGTTGCCGTCACGACCCCATTGGCTGGCGGTGGTAGGCCGTTATCCTCGAAAACCACAGTAGGGCCACTCACGCCAACCCACAAGCTTCTCCACAGGGTCCGTGAGGGGCAAGGAGCCCAGGGGAAGGAGGCGGAGAAGCTGGACCAGGCGGAGGCAGAAGAGGATTTGAGAACCAGTGACAATGACAACGACGAATGCGAGAAAGGGGAAGAGGATGAGGAAGACGAGGAACCCGAGGTGGAAGAGGAGGACAGAGAGGAGGGAGCCGAGGAAGAAGAGCCTAAGGAAGAGGAAGATGATGGGGTGGTGCCTGTGGACCTAAACCTCGGGGAGTTTAAGGGACCCTTGAAGATCTACGCCTGGAAGGAGCTACTGGGGATAGTCCACACTAGGTGAGGTGACCTCCCTCAGCGTCTGTGCTGTGGGGAGCGGGGCAGGAGATCAGCAGGGGGTGCTGGAGGAAGAGGAAGAAAATGAGGGGGTGGTGCCGTTCCCATGGTATTGCTTTGCATGCCCCCAGTGTTGGTACAAGCATCCCGCACTCTGCTCCCTGCAGCACAGCACCCCCAGCCCGGCAGTGGGGTATTGGGGTCAGCATTGACTGTGAGGGGAGAGCTCCCCCTACGGGTCCCCCACCCTGCTCCCTGCAGTGCAGCGCCCCCCAGCCCTGCAGTGGGATATTGGGGTCAGCATTGACTGTGAGGGGAGAGCTCCCCCTACAGGTCCCCCACTCTGCTCCCTGCAGCACAGCACCCCCCAGCCCGGCAGTGGGATATTGGGGTCAGCATTGACTGTGAGGGGAGAGCTCCCCGTACGGGTCCCGCACTCTGCTCCCTGCAGCGCAGCGCCCCCCAGCCCGGCAGTGGGGTATTGGGGTCAGCATTGACTGTGAGGGGAGAGCTCCCCGTACGGGTCCCCCACTCTGCTCCCTGCAGCACAGCACCCCCAGCCCGGCAGTGGGGTATTGGGGTCAGCATTGACTGTGAAGGGAGAGCTCCCCCGTGGGTCCCCCACTCTGCTCCCTGCAGCGCAGCGCCCCCCCAGCCCGGCAGTGGGATATTGGGGTCAGCATTGACTGTGAGGGGAGAGCTCCCCGTACGGGTCCCCCACTCTGCTCCCTGCAGCACAGCACCCCCCAGCCCGGCAGTGGGGTATTGGGGTCAGCATTGACTGTGAGGGGAGAGCTCCCCGTACGGGTCCCCCACTCTGCTCCCTGCAGCGCAGCGCCCCCCAGCCCGGCAGTGGGATATTGGGGTCAGCATTTACTGTGAGGGGAGAGCTCCCCGTACGGGTCCCCCACTCTGCTCCCTGCAGCGCAGCGCCCCCCAGCCCGGCAGTGGGGTATTGGGGTCAGCATTGACTGTGAGGGGAGAGCTCCCCGTACGGGTCCCCCACCCTGCTCCCTGCAGCGCAGCGCCCCCCAGCCTGGCAGTGGGGTATTGGGGTCAGCATTGACTGTGAGGGGAGAGCTCCCCCGTGGGTCCCCCACTCTGCTCCCTGCAGCACAGCGCCCCCCAGCCCTGCAGTGGGGTATTGGGGTCAGCATTGACTGTGAGGGGAGAGCTCCCCGTACGGGTCCCCCACTCTGCTCCCTGCAGCGCAGCGCCCCCCAGCCCTGCAGTGGGGTATTGGGGTCAGCATTGACTGTGAGGGGAGAGCTCCCCGTACGGGTCCCCCACTCTGCTCCCTGCAGCACAGCGCCCCCCAGCCCTGCAGTGGGGTATTGGGGTCAGCATTGACTGTGAGGGGAGAGCTCCCCGTACAGGTCCCCCACTCTGCTCCCTGCAGCGCAGCGCCCCCCCAGCCCTGCAGTGGGGTATTGGGGTCAGCATTGACTGTGAAGGGAGAGCTCCCCCGTGGGTCCCCCACTCTGCTCCCTGCAGCACAGCGCCCTCCAGCCCGGCAGTGGGGTATTGGGGTCAGCATTGACTGTGAGGGGAGAGCTCCCCCGTGGGTCCCCCACTCTGCTCCCTGCAGCACAGCGCCCCCCAGCCCTGCAGTGGGGTATTGGGGTCAGCATTGACTGTGAGGGGAGAGCTCCCCCTATGGGTCCCCCACTCTGCTCCCTGCAGTGCAGCGCCCCCCAGCCCGGCAGTGGGGTATTGGGGTCAGCATTGACTGTGAAGGGAGAGCTCCCCCGTGCGTCCCCCACTCTGCTCCCTGCAGCGCAGCACCCCCCAGCCCTGCAGTGGGGTATTGGGGTCAGCATTGACTGTGAAGGGAGAGCTCCCCCGTGGGTCCCCCACTCTGCTCCCTGCAGCGCAGTGCCCCCCCAGCCCGGCAGTGGGGTATTGGGGTCAGCATTGACTGTGAGGGGAGAGCTCCCCGTACGGGTCCCCCACTCTGCTCCCTGCAGCGCAGCGCCCTCCAGCCCGGCAGTGGGGTATTGGGGTCAGCATTGACTGTGAAGGGAGAGCTCCCCCGTGGGTCCCCCACTCTGCTCCCTGCAGCACAGCGCCCCCCAGCCCTGCAGTGGGGTATTGGGGTCAGCATTGACTGTGAGGGGAGAGCTCCCCCGTGCGTCCCCCACTCTGCTCCCTGCAGCGCAGCACCCCCCAGCCCTGCAGTGGGGTATTGGGGTCAGCATTGACTGTGAAGGGAGAGCTCTCCGTACGGGTCCCCCACTCTGCTCCCTGCAGCACAGCGCCCCCCAGCCCTGCAGTGGGGTATTGGGGTCAGCATTGACTGTGAGGGGAGAGCTCTCCGTACGGGTCCCCCACTCTGCTCCCTGCAGCGCAGCGCCCCCCAGCCCGGCAGTGGGGTATTGGGGTCAGCATTGACTGTGAGGGGAGAGCTCCCCGTACGGGTCCCCCACTCTGCTCCCTGCAGCGCAGCGCCCCCCAGCCCGGCAGTGGGGTATTGGGGTCAGCATTGACTGTGAGGGGAGAGCTCCCCGTACGGGTCCCCCACTCTGCTCCCTGCAGCACAGCACCCCCCAGCCCTGCAGTGTGGTATTGGGGTCAGCATTGACTGTGAGGGGAGAGCTCTCCGTACGGGTCCCCCACTCTGCTCCCTGCAGCGCAGCGCCCCCCAGCCCGGCAGTGGGGTATTGGGGTCAGCATTGACTGTGAGGGGAGAGCTCCCCGTACGGGTCCCCCACTCTGCTCCCTGCAGCACAGCACCCCCCAGCCCGGCAGTGGGGTATTGGGGTCAGCATTGACTGTGAGGGGAGAGCTCCCCCTACGGGTCCCCCACTCTGCTCCCTGCAGCGCAGCGCCCCCCAGCCCTGCAGTGGGGTATTGGGGTCAGCATTGACTGTGAGGGGAGAGCTCCCCCTACGGGTCCCCCACTCTGCTCCCTGCAGCGCAGCGCCCCCCAGCCCTGCAGTGGGGTATTGGGGTCAGCATTGACTGTGAGGGGAGAGCTCCCCCTACGGGTCCCCCACTCTGCTCCCTGCAGCACAGCACCCCCCAGCCCGGCAGTGGGGTATTGGGGTCAGCATTGACTGTGAGGGGAGAGCTCCCCCTACGGGTCCCCCACTCTGCTCCCTGCAGCGCAGCGCCCCCCAGCCCTGCAGTGGGGTATTGGGGTCAGCATTGACTGTGAGGGGAGAGCTCCCCCTACGGGTCCCCCACTCTGCTCCCTGCAGCGCAGCGCCCCCCAGCCCTGCAGTGGGGTATTGGGGTCAGCATTGACTGTGAGGGGAGAGCTCCCCGTACGGGTCCCCCACTCTGCTCCCTGCAGCACAGCACCCCTAGCCCGGCAGTGGGATATTGGGGTCAGCATTGACTGTGAGGGGAGAGCTCCCCCTACGGGTCCCCCACTCTGCTCCCTGCAGCGCAGCACCCCCCAGCCCTGCAGTGGGGTATTGGGGTCAGCATTGACTGTGAGGGGAGAGCTCCCCCTACGGGTCCCCCACTCTGCTCCCTGCAGCACAGCGCCCCCCAGCCCTGCAGTGGGGTATTGGGGTCAGCATTGACTGTGAGGGGAGAGCTCCCCGTACGGGTCCCCCACCCTGCTCCCTGCAGCGCAGCGCCCCCCAGCCCTGCAGTGGGGTATTGGGGTCAGCATTGACTGTGAGGGGAGAGCTCCCCCTACGGGTCCCCCACTCTGCTCCCTGCAGCACAGCGCCCCCCAGCCCTGCAGTGGGGTATTGGGGTCAGCATTGACTGTGAGGGGAGAGCTCCCCCTACGGGTCCCCCACTCTGCTCCCTGCAGCACAGCGCCCCCCAGCCCGGCAGTGGGGTATTGGGGTCAGCATTGACTGTGAGGGGAGAGCTCCCCGTACGGGTCCCCCACCCTGCTCCCTGCAGCACAGCACCCCCAGCCCTGCAGTGGGGTATTGGGGTCAGCATTGACTGTGAGGGGAGAGCTCCCCGTACGGGTCCCCCACTCTGCTCCCTGCAGCACAGCACCCCCAGCCCGGCAGTGGGGTATTGGGGTCAGCATTGACTGTGAGGGGAGAGCTCCCCCTACGGGTCCCCCACTCTGCTCCCTGCAGCACAGCACCCCCAGCCCGGCAGTGGGGTATTGGGGTCAGCATTGACTGTGAGGGGAGAGCTCCCCGTACGGGTCCCCCACTCTGCTCCCTACAGCACAGCACCCCCAGCCCGGCAGTGGGGTATTGGGGTCAGCATTGACTGTGAGGGGAGAGCTCCCCCTACGGGTCCCCCACCCTGCTCCCTGCCTAGAGGCAAAGGCAATTTTGGCTGTAAGTCCGTGACATCCCGACTTATCCGCTAGCTGGGGTGGTTCACACTCCCTGAACCTCTAGCTTGTTGCTGGTCCTTTGTTCTCAGCAGCTCCTGGGTGCATGGTCCGGCCATTTCCCCGGTGAGATGTAACCTTAAATAGGAAGCGTTCAGTGGCAATTAGATTGGTTTCCTTTGAGAACTGCTGGTTCATTCATCCCTTTGGTGCTCCACAGAGGTCAGCAAAACACACACACACACACACACACACACACACACACACACACACACACACACACACACACACACACACACACACACACACACACTACCAAGTTACAGTGGGGAAGACAGATGGCGTGGGGAGCGTGGGCCAGGAGGGATCCCGGCAGTGGTAGAGGTGGGAGATGTGGGGAGCACAGGCCAGAATGAGGCTCCCGGCAGCAGGAGGAGGGGGTAGGCAGACAGATTCCAGTCTCTGAGAGAGCTGGTGAATTTTAGGGTGTCAAGTTTCCTTCCCCACTCTGAACTTTAGGGTAGAAATGTGGGCACCTGCATGGACACTTCTAAGCTTAATTACTAGCTTAGATCTGGTAACACTGCCACCATCCAGAAGTCAGTGTCTGGGGCACTTCCTGTCCCCCCAAAACTCTCCCCTCCCTGGGTGGCCTTGAGGGACTTCACCAATTCCCTGGTGAAGACAGATCCAAACCCCTTGGATCTTAAAACAAGGAGAAATTAACCATCCCCCCTCCTTTCCCCCACCAATCCCTGGTGAGTCCAGATCCAGTCCCCTTGGATCTTAAAACAAGGAAAAATCAATCAGGTTCTTAAAAAGAAAGGTAAAAATCATCTCTGTAAAATCAGGATGGAAAATACTTTACAGGGTAATCAAATTCGTATAGCCCAGAGGAAACCCCCTCTAGCCTTAGGTTCAAAGTTACAGCAAACAGAGGTAAAATCCTCTCAGCAAAATAGGACATTTACAAGTTGAGAAAACAAAAATAAGACTAACCTGCCTTGCCTGGCTGCTACTTACAAGTTTGAAACATGAGAGACTGGTTCAGAAAGATTTGGAGAGCCTGGATTGACGTCTGGTCCCTCTTAGTCCCAAGAGCGAACAACCCCCAAAACAAAGAGCACAAACAAAAGACTCCCCCCCACCAAGATTTGAAAGTATCTTGTCCCCCATTGGTCCTCTGGTCAGGTGTCAGCCAGGTTTACTGAGCTTCTTAACCCTTTACAGGTAAAAGACACATTAACCCTTAACTATCTGTTTATGACATAGGGCAAATGGGTTTATAGGCTGCGGGGAGTGGGGGGAAGGAGTGAGGGGCCAGGGAAAGGTTTGCTTTAACTTCTGGCGGTGAAAGCTTTGATGCAGTCACCCAGGAAGGAGCCTGCCTCAGTTTCCCCACTGGTCTCTGCTCAACGGTCACTATTTGCTGTAACTGTAACGCTGGATGGTGTGGCAGATGAAGGCGACCAGCTCCCAGTATTCCTCAAAGGAGATGAGCTGATTGTTGTCTGTATCCAGCTTCTTCAAAAGGTCCTTCCCCGCCTCTCTGCTCTGCACGTCCTGAAACACAAGGGAGACATGGCAAAGCCTTGGTGGAGGAAGCAGCTGGCCCGTGAAGGCTGCTACTGGTGGGGGGCAGAGGAGGGGAAGGCCCCTGCTGGAAGGAGTCACCCCTGCTACGTACGAGTGTGTGTGTGTGTGTGTGTGTGTGTGTGTGTGTGTGTGTGTTGCTGAGCTACAAGCTAGCGGCTGAGGTGGATAAAGGAGGGTGAATTAAGAATTAAAGGGCATCATCAGAGCTGGTGGCAGAGAAGGGAGACCCCAGGACAGGGCTAGGAGGGGCTGCAGGTCAGGACTGATGGGCACCGGCAGGGCTGTGACAGCAGGGGGCTGCGGGTCAGGAGTGTGGGGCACCGACAGAGCTGGGGTGAGGGAGCCCAGGACTGGCATAGCAGCCGGGGGCTGCGGGTCGGGATTGAGGGGCACTGCCAGACCCCTCCTTTGCCATCAATGAGCAATTGGCAAGTAGCAGGGTCTCACCGTGAGCTGATGGCTCAGCTCATTGCTGAGCAACTTCTGGAAAGCCGCCTGGTCCAGCACCTGGGCTCCGCCTTTCTCTTTAGCGTATTTGTAGAAGCTGCCCACGATGGCATGGAGGCCTTTCTCCAGCTCAGAGCATTTCCCAGCCATCTCGGCCGGCTTCCTTCCACCTGCAAAGCAAAGGCAGACGTCGCCTTTAGGGTCCCACCAGCCCCCGAGGCCTCAGCCGGGGGCCCATGTCTGAGTCTTGCTGGGGAATATCTGCCTGTGCAGCAGTACCCTCTGCTGGAGATAGCCAGACCCACTCAACTGTGGGATCGATCGATCGATCGATAGATTACGTCAGATAGAGCGGGTGTTTGGGGCTAGGGAGCTAGGTAGAGGAGGTATTTGGGGATGTGTAGATAGATATAGATAATCAGTGATTCACAGTCAAGCTGGAAGGGCATATTAAGCAGAGTCCCGCAGGGCTCTGTTCTGGGTCTGGTTCTGTTCAATATCTTCATAAATGATATGGATAATGGCACAGAGATCACAACTGCGAAGTTTGCGGATGATACCAAGCTGGGAGGAGTTGCAAGTGCTTTGGAGGACAGGATTAAAATTCAAAATGATCTGGACAAACTGGAGAAATGGTCTGAAATTCAATGAGGACAAATGCAAAGTGCTCCCCTTGTGAAATGGGAAGTGACACCTAGGAAGGAGAACTGCGGGAAGGGATCTGGGGTCACAGTGGACCACAAGCTAAATATGAGTCAACAGTGTAACACTGCTGCAAAAAAGAGAACATCCTTCTGGGATGTATTAGCAGGAGTGTTGAAAGCAAGACACGAGAAGTAATTCTCCCGCTCTACTCTGTACCGATTAGGCCTCAACTGGAGTATTGTGTCCAGTTCTGGGCACTGCATTTCAGGATGGGGACAAACTGGAGAAAGTCCCGAGAAGAGCAACAAAAATGATGAAAAGTCTAGAAAACGTGAGCTATGACAGAAGGTTGAAAACACTGGATGTGTTCAGGCTGGAGACGAGGAGACCAAGGAGGGACATACCAATGCAAAGGTTGTTGTAAAGAGGAAGGTGATAAATTGTTCTCCTTAACCTGTGAGGCCAGGACAAGAAGCAACGGGCTTAAATTGCAGTAAGGGAGGTTTAGATTGGACATTAGGAGAAACTTCCTGCCTGTCAGGGTGGTTAAGCACTGAAACAAATGATCTAGGGAGGGTGTGAGAGGGGATCCTGGCAGCGGGAGAGGCAGGAGATGTGGGGACCCCAGGGCGGGGTGGGGATCCTGGCAGCGGGAGAGGCAGGAGATGTGGGGAGCCCAGGGCAGGGTGGGGATCCTGGCAGCGGGAGATGTGGGGAGCGCAGGGCGGGGTGGGGATCCTGGCAGTGGGAGAGGCGGGAGATGTGGGGAGCACAGGGCTGGGTAGGGATCCTGGCAGCAGGAGAGGCGGGAGATGTGGGGAGCGCAGGGCAGGGTGGGGATCCCGTCAGTTGGAGAGGTGGGAGATGTGGGGATCCCAGGGCGGGGTGAGGATCCTGGCAGCGGGAGAGGCGGGAGATGTGGGGACCCCAGGGCGGGGTGAGGATCCTGGCAGCGGGAGAGGCGGGAGATCTGGGGAGCACAGGGTGGTGTAGGGATCCTGGCAGCGGGAGAGGTGGGAGATGTGGGGACCCCGGGGTGGGGATCCTGGCAGCAGGAGAGGTGGGAGATGTGGGGACCCCGGGGTGGGGATCCTGGCAGCAGGAGAGGCAGGAGATATGGGGAGCGCAGGGCGGGGTGGGGATCCCTGCAGTGGGAGAGGTGGGAGATGTGGGGAACCCAGGGTGGGGTGAGGATCCTGGCAGCGGGAGAAGCGGGAGATGTGGGGAGCCCGGGGCAGGCTGGGGATCCTGGCAGTGGGAGAGGCGGGAGATGTGGGGAGCCCAGGGCAGGCTGGGGATCCTGGCAGTGGGAGAGGCAGGAGATGTGGGAACCCCAGGGTGGGGTGGGGATCCTGGCAGCGGGAGAGGCGGGAGATATGGGGAGCCTGGGGCTGGGTGAGGATCCTGGCAGTGGGCGAGGCGGGAGATGTGGGGAGCCCGGGGCGGGGTAGGGATCCTGGCAGTTGGGGAGGCAGGAGATGTGGGGAGCCCGGGGCGGGGTGGGAATCCTGGCAGCGGGAGAGGCAGGAGATGTGGGGAGTGCAGGGCGGGGTGGTTATCCCGGCAGTGGGAGAGTTGGGACATGTGGGGAGCAGAGGGCAGGGTGAGGATCCTGGCAGTTGGAGAGGCAGGAGATGTGGGGAGCCCGGGGCGGGGTAGGGATCCTGGCAGTTGGAGAGGCAGGAGATGTGGGGAGCCCGGGGCGGGGTGAGGATCCCGGCAGCGGGAGAGGCGGGAGATGTGGGGACCCCAAGGTGGGGTGGGGATCCCGGCAGTGGGAGAGTTGGGAGATGTGGGAACCCCAGCCCAGGGTGGGGATCCTGGCAGCGGGAGAGGCGGGAGATGTGGGGAGCACAGGGCGGGGTGGGGATCCTGGCAGCGGGAGAGGCGGGAGATGTGGGGATCCCAGGGTGGGGTGAGGATCCTGGCAGCGGGAGAGGCAGGAGATGTGGGGAGCCCGGGGCGGGGTAGGGATCCTGGCAGTTGGAGAGGCAGGAGATGTGGGGAGCCCGGGGCGGGGTGAGGATCCCGGCAGCGGGAGAGGTGGGAGATGTGGGGACCCCAAGGTGGGGTGGGATCCCGGCAGTGGGAGAGTTGGGAGATGTGGGAACCCCAGCCCAGGGTGGGGATCCTGGCAGCGGGAGAGGCGGGAGATGTGGGGAGCACAGGGCGGGGTGGGGATCCTGGCAGCGGGAGAGGCGGGAGATGTGGGGATCCCAGGGTGGGGTGAGGATCCTGGCAGCGGGAGAGGCAGGAGATGTGGGGAGCCCGGGGCGGGGTAGGGATCCTGGCAGTTGGAGAGGCAGGAGATGTGGGGAGCCCGGGGCGGGGTGAGGATCCCGGCAGCGGGAGAGGTGGGAGATGTGGGGACCCCAAGGTGGGGTGGGGATCCCGGCAGTGGGAGAGTTGGGAGATGTGGGAACCCCAGCCCAGGGTGGGGATCCTGGCAGCGGGAGAGGCGGGAGATGTGGGGAGCACAGGGCGGGGTGGGGATCCTGGCAGCGGGAGAGGCGGGCAGGGGCAGCAGGTTATATGGGCTCATGGTGCCTGAGCACCAGGAATATTCAAGGCGGGGGGCTGTGCTCCACCAGTATCTGGAGCTGGGTTTCTCCCCTGGCTCTGCCCCCCCACGACTCAGAGCTTCCGTGCCTGAAAAAAACCAGCCGGTGCCCCTCTCCCTGGCCTGTGCTGCCGGCTGCTTGCCCCTGCTGGGCCGAAGGCTCTGGAGAGCAGCGGGCGCGAACTGTGGGAGCGGCTCGGGACGGGGAGGGGGGAGAGGAGTGGGGAGGAGGCCGGCACGTGCCTGGGATCCCTCTCTCCCGTCCCGGCACCCACCTGGAGGAGACGCCCAGGGGACGTCCAGCCAGGAGAGGCACATCTGGAGTGGACCTCGCTCACCTGAGCAGCTGCTGGGGCTTCAGTGAGGTCTGACCCTGTGATCCACCCCCTCCCCCCCGCAGCCCCCATCCTGCCCAGTGCAGGACAAGGGGCAGCCCCATCCCCAGTGAGGCTTGGCGAGGGGCAGCAGGCTGCAGCAGGGGAGGAAGGAAGCCACATGTGAGGAAAATCCCCCCGCCAGCACCCACCCACCCACCACAGGGGAATGGGGGAGGGGGGCTTCCTAGATCTAAGCAGCTGGGGCTTAGGTGAATTTTGTGACTCCTTCCCCCCTCCCCCCCAGCCACCACCCTGCAGTTCCCACTCCTGCCCCACGCTGGGCAAGGGGCAGCCCTATCCAGTGAGGCTATGGTGAGGGGCAGCAGCAGGTGAGGCCACACATGATGGCAACCCCCCCCCCCCGCCCCGATACCCACCAAAGGGGAGGCGAGTGGGCTTTCTGGGCCTGAGAGAGGCCCTGGGAGCATGTGCCATGACTGTGGGGCAGAGTGAGTGTGCTGGGGGGGAAGAGGGGGAGAGGAGGGGTCCCTCCCCTGGAGTTTGCTGCTGTCGGGCAGGGAGGAGGCCTCTCTGGCTGTAGCCCTAGAGCAGCCTGTCTGCACCCCAAGTTCCTTATCCCCAGCCCTGCCCCACTCCAGAGCCTGTGTCCCGAGCAACTCAACCCTGAGCACCCTCCTGCACTGGGAACCCCTCATCCCCAGAGCCCTCACCTGAGGGGAAAACTGTGCAACTTAAAATTTGGTGGTCAGTTTGGAGTATCGTGTTTAGCACAATACTTGATTATTTTACACCCTTTAAAGTACATAACTAGTCATATACAGGTGTTGCAAAGTGGGAATGTTCTTAATGTTTTCTCTGAATACTGTGTGGGTGCCTCAGTTTCCCCTATGCATTTCTCAAGGATCTAGATGGTGGGATAAGGGGGTGTGATTGTTGCAGAGCCCTACAGGGCCAGTGTGATGCCATCTGCACAGAGAATGGCCGAAACCCTGTCTCCGGGCAACCGATGGCCTGGGCCGCTCTCCTGCAAGGTGCCAACTGAAGGTGTTGGAGAACAAAGAGATCAGGTGGCCTCCTAATGCCTGGAAAAGAGACAAAGGCCAGAGGAGGGAGTGTCAGTGCCTGTGTGGACTTCCGGGAAGCGCATGGTGTGGAAGGGGATGCTGGGATGCTTTGGAACTACTCCATACAGAGCCAGTTAGGACTTTGGGGGAGCCTCCTCTCTCTGAGCAGACTGTCTCCAGGGCAAGACGCTTACACCTTCCTGGGTCTGACCTCAGAGCATTCAGCATCCATGCCACACCGTGCGCTTTCCATAGCGAGTCTGCCCAGGCAGGTCCTGGGGCAACCAGAGGTCCCTGCACCCCAACTCTGCAGTCAGACGTGACTCTCAGCCAGCTGGTAAAACAGAAGGTTTATTAGATGACAGGAACATAGCCCAAAACAGAGCTTGTAGGTACAGAAAACAGGACCCCTCAGTCAGGTCCATCTTGAGGGGTGGGGAGCCCAGACCCAAGTTCTGGGCCTTTCCCCATTTCCCCAGCCAGCTCCAAACTGACACTCCCTCCTCTGGCCTTTGTGTCTCATCTGGACAAGGAGGCCACCTGATCTCTTTGTCCCCAACACCTTCAGTTGGCACCTTCCCGGGGAAACTGAGGCACCCACACACTATTCAGAGAAAACACTAAGAACATTCCCTCTTTGTCACAACAAGTGCAACAAAATATAATACCGAATATTGAAGCAGGCAAGTGCTGCTTCTGACTTTCCACTTTTAATTGACCTTTGTAATCTTGTGGTGCTGACGTGTTGTAGCTTCATCTTATATCAGCTGACAGGGAGGGAGCGGGGGGACACCACCATTTTGGGCACCACCAAAAATTATACAAACCTGCCACCTACGGAGGCGGGAGATGTGGGGAGCACAGGCTGGAATGGGGATCCTGGCAGTGGGAGAGGCAGGAGATGTGGGGAGCACAGGGCGGGGTGAGGATCCCGGCAGTGGGAGAGGCAGGAGGTGTGGGGAGTGCAGGGTGGAAATTGGGATCCCAGCGGCAGGAGGAGGGGGTAGGCAGACAGATTCCAGTCTCTGAGAGAGCTGGTGAGTTTTAGGCCAACTGGGTTTAGAGCTGCGGGGGGAAGGAGGTGGGGGAGGGGGACAGGTTTGCTTTAACTTCTGGAGGTGAAGGATTTGGGGGAGTTGCCTAGTTAGGCGCCTGCCTTGGTTTCCCCACTAGCCTTCACTGAACTCTTACGTTTGCTGTAATTGTTACACTGGATGGTTTGGCAGACAAAGGTGACCAGCTCCCAGTATTCCTCGAAGGAGATGACCTTCTTGTCTGCATACCTCTTCAACAGGTCCTTCCCCGCCTCTGTGCCCTGCAGGTCCTGAAACACAAGGGAGACATGGCAAAGCCTCGGTGGGGGAAGCAGCTACCCAGTGAAGGTTGCTACTGGTGGGGGGCAGAGCTGGGGGGAAGGCCCCTGCTGGAAGGAATCACCCTGCTACATGGGTGTGTGTGTGTGTGTGTGTGTGTGTGTGTGTCTGTGTTGCTCAGCTACAAGCTAGAGGCAGAGGTGGATAAAGGAGGGAGAATTAAGAATTAAGGGGCATCATCAGAGCTGGTGGCAGGAAAGGGGGAGCCTAGGGCCAGGCTAGCAGGGGCTGCAGGTCAGGACTGAGGGGCACCGGCAGAGCTGTGATAGCAGGGGGCTGGGGGTCGGGAGTGAGGGGCACCAGCAGAGCCCCCTTTGCCATCAGTGAGCAGTTGGCAATTGCTGGTGCCTTGGGGTGTGAGTACTTGGGTATCACCGTGAGCTGATGGCTCAGCTCATTGCTGAGCAACTTCTGGAAAGCCGCCTGGTCCTGTGCCTTGGCTCCGGGCGGGCCCTTGGCGTATTTGTAGAAGCTGCCCACAATGGCATGGAGGCCTTTCTCCAGCTCAGAGTCTTTCCCAGCCATCTCTCCCAGCTTCCTTCCACCTGCAAACAAAAGCAGACGTCACCTTTAGGGTCCCACCAGCCCCAGAGGGTCTGGTTCTGTTCAATATCTTCATAAATGATATGGATAATGGCACAGAGATCACACTTGTAAAGTTTGCGGACAATACCAAGGTGGGAGGGGTTGCAACTGCTTTGGAAATGCAAAGTACTGCACTTGGGAGAATGGGCAATGACTGCCTAGGAAGGAGAATTGCGGGAAGGGATCTGGGGGATCATAGTGGACCACAAGCTAAATATGAGTCAACAGTGTAACACTGCTGCAAAAAAAAGGGAACATCATTTTGTGCTGTATTAGCAGAAATGTTGTAAGCAAGACATGAGAAATAATTCTCCCGCTCTACTCCGCGCTGATTAGGCCTCAGCTGGAGTATTGTGCCCAGTTCTAGGTGCCACACTTTGGGAAAGATGTGGACAAACTGGAGAAAGTCCCGAGAAGAGCAACAACAACGATGAAAGGTCTAGAAAACATGAGCTACAAGGGAAGATTGAAAACACTGGGTGTGTTTAGTCTGGAGACGAGGAGACCGAGGAGGGACATACCAGTCTTTGAGTATGCAAAGGTTGTTGTAAAGAGGAAGGTGATAAATTATTCTCCTTAACCTGTGAGGCCAGGACAAGAAGCAATGGGGTTAAATTGCAGCAAGGGACGTTTAGGATGGACATTAGGAAAAACTTCCTGCCTGTCAGGATGGTGAAGCGCTGGAATAAATTGCCAAGGGAGGTCGAGGAATCTCCATCATTGGGGATTTTAAAGAGCAGGTCAGACAAACACCTGTCATGGATGGTCTAGATCAGGGATAGGCAACCTATGGTACACGTGCCGAAGGCAGCATGCGAGCTGATTTTCAGTGGCACTCACACTGCCTGGGTCCTGGCCACCGGTCCGGGGGGCTCTGCATTTTAATTTAATTTTAAATGAAGCTTCTTAAGCATTTTAAAAACCTTATTTACTTTACATACAACAATAGTTTAGTTCTATATTATAGACTTATAGAAAGAGACCTTCTAAAAATGTTAAAATGTATTACTGGCATGCGAAACCTTAAATGAGAGCGAATAAATGGAGACTCGGCACAGCACTGCTGAAAGGTTGCCGACTCCTGATCTAGATAATGCTTAGTTCTGCCTCAGTGCAGGGGACTGGGCTAGACGATCTTTCTAGTCCTACATTTGCACAACTCTATGGTCACTAAGTCAAGTATTCGGAGCTGTGCACAGGAAGTGAGGAGATCAGCCGCCCTTTCTCTAGCTTTTTCTCCGTTCTTCTGAAAATCTCCATCTCTTTAAAAACATGGATTAAATAAGCCTCAAAAGCGCCGTGCGCTGCATTGGACTGATGGGCACAATGTGAGGGCAGCGAGGGCAAGGGCTGAGCTGAGATTAGGACCCATCTCTTCAGCATCCCCCAAGTCCCGTGCTCTGACCACCAGGTCCCTCCCCTGTCCCTCAGCTAGGAACTAGGGAGTCCTGGCTCCCAGCCCCGCTGCGTTAACACCTAGGGCCCGCTCTCCTCCCAGAGCTGGAGATAGAACCCAGGAGTCCTGGCTCCCAGCCCCCGCTGCTGAAGCTCCCTCTCCTCCCCGAGTTGAGGATACAACCCAGGAGTCCTGGCTCCCAGCCACCCTCTCCACTCTAGTCCTCTAATTTTTTCATCTTCTTACTCTAAGAGTCTCTCCACCCCACAACCTGAGGGGCAGGGGGGAACCTACCTCCCCAGGATGACAGCCCGCACCCTCGTTCTTGTCTTTCTCTGTCTGGGCCCTGCACCAGGGCAGTCAGTTAATGTCGCCTTGCGTCTGGCTCTCATTCAACTCCAGCCTCTCGTTAGGCAACCGGTCCCACTTGTATAGAAAACCCCTCCCCATCTCCCGAGCCCGAGCGCTGGACGACTGCTGGCATGTCTCCCAGCCAGAGATAACACCGGCGCTGACTCATTAGAGCACAGACACACCTGGGGAGCCGGAGTTTGAACTCTGCTCCCCCCAGCACAGGGCTCGACCGTTCCACCAAACGGAGCGTCCCGCGGCAGGGGGTGCCTTTGGTGCTGCCACTGGGGAGTGCCACATGGGACGTGGTGGAGGGAGGCTGTGAACCCTGTGCCTTGGGCCTGTGTCAATGAATGGAGGAGCTCCCCTCGCACTGCAGCAGTAGAAGGTTCCTGGGGGGGCTCCCAGTGGCCACTGCTCGCTTCTCCTTCCAGCCGCTGGGAACTCATTGGGCCTTTGTCCGCTAGATGAAGGAGCCCTCAGCTAGCAGAGATCCTCTCCCCCTGTAGGACCAGAGATCCTCTCCCCGTGCAGGGAGCTGTAGCCCATGATCAAGCCACCGCTTAACCTTCTCTTGGGTCAACCAAACGGACTGAACACCTCTGTCTTCCAGACCTCGAATCATTCTTCATAGAATCATAGACATGTCGGGCTGGAAGGGCCCTTGAGACGTCACCCTTTAACCTTTCCCCCTAAGTCAGGTTTTCTCCACCTTTGATCGTTTCCATTGCTCCCCTCTGGTCTTTCTCTGACTTGGCCACCTCTTTCCTAGAGGGTGACGTCGAGAACTGGACACCGTTGGGAGTGTGAGGCGGAGAACGGAGTCACAACTCTACCCACTTTAGGCTTCATCAGATTTTGCCCAGGCGATTAGATAGAAGAGGTGGAGGAGGCCATATCTTCTTTTGGACACCAACAGAAGATGACCTCCCACATCTGGTCTCTCAGGCAGAATTATTGTCGTGTCTGGATATGCATTGATGCCAGATGACTAATGACAGACAAGATGAAATAGGTAAATGGGTCTGTTACCACATTCTGGGACACGGAGAAGCCTTTCCACCTTCCATGACAGCCATGGTCTTGCAGGATCTCCTGGACTGCTCCTTCGGTCCCATCCTTCAGCTACCGGTCTGGTGCTTCGCCAGTTTTGGGCCTATGTTCCCTTGGATTCTTGTGCCATTTCACATTCCCCATTGTTCACCTTTTCTCCTATTCGCATTTAGCACCGGACGCACTGATTTTCACACAGCGCATGGAATACGTATATACAAGTTTCAGTTCTCTAACGTCTACTGTTTTCTGTGCCGAGTTATCCCGGGCGCCCTGTTTCTCAGCCTTCCCAGAAAAGGGGTTTTTCTTTACTATTATGTTTGGGTACCTGTTACTTCCATCTTCCAGACGGCACATTGCTTATCACGACAGCACTAACAGCATCGTAAGTCAGCAATTTGATCTCAAAGAAGAATTGGCAAAAACACTCTGGTGTTTCCTTATCTCCACTCAATATTGCACCTTATCAAAAATGTAACGATCAAATCTCTTCCTTCCTTATAATTCAGCAAACCTCCATTGTTCTTACAGGATACATACGTTTCCCTGTTCGACCCTTTAATCTATTGGAAAGGGGGTTTTGGAGGGCACAATGTAATTTTTTAATAGCAACATTTCTTTATCTTCTGCAAGCACAGCTTTGTCAGGGACTTTTTGTTTCTGAGTCCAAAACCTGCCTTTGTTTATTACCAAATCTTGTCAGCTGTTTTCTTTTCCTGTTACAGATTCTTTAGGCCTTTGGTTCTTGGTTGTCCCCCAACACCATCCTCCAGCTGAGGTCCCCCCAGGCTGAGCAGAGCAGGACAGTTACGTCTGTAATCAAGTCCTGGGCGTAGGAGGGCAGTGACAGCGGAGTCAGGGCACCTAGGTTTCATCCAGGGCTCTGGGAAGGGAGTGGGGCTTAGTGGGTAGAGCAGAGGGGGCTCTAAGTAAGGACTCCTGGGTTGTATTTCTAGCTGTTGGAATGGGAGGATGGATTGAGTACGCTAGAGCGAGGGCTGGGGCACCAGATCTCTGGGTGCTAGACCCAGTTCTGAGAAAAGGGGGGGGGTCTCATGGATCACAGCAGTGGGGGCTTGGAGTTAGGTCTCCTGGATTCTATTTCTGGGTGAAGAGTGCGGTTGGTTGTCATAACTGGGCCTACATTTGTATCCTAATTGTGAGCCCAGCTGTAAGGAGCTGAATAAAAGTTCATGAAGTGCAGTGAGTCTAAAGGAATCCTCACATTATCCCGTATTTTACAGATAGGGAAACTGAGGCCCACAGAAATGCAATGACTTACCCAAGATCACACAAGGCATCAGTGGCAGAGCTGGGAACTGAGCCCAGATCTCCTGAGTCCCAGCCCAAGGCTGTAAGGTCAAGAGAGGGGAACAGGCACATGCTGAAGACATTAGGCTGGGAGCCGAAGATTTTCATTCAAGGTCTGGCCCTGATTCTGATAAACGATTCTGTCTGGGCCCTGTCCGCCATCCTGGGGAAGATATTTGGGGTGAAGTCTCATTGCTCAGTTGTGTACTGACGAAGATGACCTTCAGCCATGCCCCTGACTACCCAAAACCAATCACCCGCTATCCCAGAGGTGGGCAAATTACGGCCCACGGGCCATATCCGACCCGCAGGACCCTCCTGCCCGGCCCCTGAGCTCCTGGCCCAGGAGGCTAGCCCCCGGCCCCTCCCCTGCCATTCCCCCTCCCCTGCAGCCTCAGTTCACCGTGCCACCGGCGCAATGCTCTGGGTGGCGGGGCCGGGAGCTCCCGGGGCAGCCCAGCTACAGAGCCCAGCCTGACCTGGTGCTCTGAGCTGCACGGCGCGGCTGTCTGTCCTGGTGCCCCGCGCCGACAGCCACCGGTGCTCCAGCTAGCGTGATAAGGGGGCAGGGAGCAAGGGGGGTTGGATAGAGGGCAGGGGAGTTTGGGGTGGTGGTCAGGGGATGGGAGTGTGTGGATAGGGGTCGAGGTCATCAGAGGGCAGGGAACGGGGGGGGGGGTAGAATGGGGGCAGGGGTCCTGGGGGGGCAGTCAGGAAGGAGGGGGGATTGGATGGGGTGGTGGGAGACAGTCAGGGGTGGGGGTTCTGGGGGCAGTCAGGGGACAGGGAGCAGGGGGTTGGATGGGGCAGGAGTCCAGGGGGGGCTGTTAGGGAACAGGGGGGGTTGGATGGGGCAGGAGTCCTGGGGGCGGCATCGGGGGCAAGAAGCGGGGTGGGGGCCGGGCCATGCCTGGCTGTTTGGGGAGGCACAGCCCCCCCAACCAGCCCTCCATACAATTTCCGAAACCCGATGCCACTCTCAGGCCGAAAAGTTTGCCCGCCCCCGCGCTATCCCATAGGTCCTAGGAAATTCACTCTTTGAAAACCCTCATGTTGTTTTAGCTTTGTGGCAGAGGTGGGGTCCACAGAGCCACCTGCTACCCTGAGTCAGTGCCCCTGGGGTGAATGGATTTCTGCCAACTGCAGCAGAAGATATTCCAGGCCTCAGATCACTCCCTTCATTCGCTCCCCTTTGGCCAGTTCCCAGCGACCGGAGATACAGAGCACCCTGAGTCAACCCAGAATGTGTTATTTCACTACAAGGAGTGACTTGCACAGAATTACTTAATTTAACCTCCAGGTGCCCGTCCCTGGGCCCAGGAAATAAAGAGACACACCTTTCTCGTCAATCTTCTGGGTGTTTCACTGCATTTGTTCTGGTGGCCCTGGCCCATGACTGGGATTACTGCAAGACAAATCATAAAACACTAAGAGGAGGGTGGGGATGGGTGTAAGAGACAAAATGTTCACGTTGAAGCTGGTTGAAAAGCAGAAAAACCAGTTCACACAAAATATTGGTGTTTCCAATTTGTTACCAGGTTCTCTGATATTTTTTTCACAGAGAATTGGTGGTTATGAAAATTTTAGATTTGTTTGTTTTTCTTTCCCTCCGTTACAACTCCTTCTTCCCCCCCCCGCTTGCTTCCCCCACCCCCATTTTATTCCTGCAGAAAAAAGGGGGAGAAGAAAAACAAAAAAATGGGGGATTTTGTAGAAAAAAATGGAAGTCTAGGAAAACTCCCTTTTGTTGAGGAATATTATTAATGCTTTTTTTTCCCTAGTACGATATTCTCAACGGAAAAATTTCAACTAGCTCCAGTTCTCTGCGACCCCTTCACGCGGCTGGAGAGATAAAAAGGGACCTTAGATTCAAGAAGAATCAGATACAAGGGGGTCTGATCCTTCCCTATGTTAGTCCAGATACAGCCCGTGCAATGGTGCAGCGAGGAGGGTAAACGTGACCCTTGGAGGGAGAAGCAGGGGGATACTGAGTAGGAGCAGGGACATGGGATCAGCTCTGCACATGGTGTAGGTGACACCATTTCTAGGGTCCACACCTGGCCAAGGATGTTGACAGACTGGAAAGGGTTCAGAAGGAGCTACAATAGTGAGATGAGATCTGGAAAATCGGCTGTGTAGTGAGAGATTCAGGAGTGAAATCTCTTTAGCTTCCTAAAGAGACGTTGTTATGTTGGTATAATACGGGGCTGGGCAAACTTCCTGAGGGCCACATCTGGGAATAGAAATGGTCACCTTCCCACCCCAGGCCAGGTCCCAGCAGGTCTTCATTCCTCTCCAGCGAAATGGGCAAAATCCAAGCATGACACGAAAACTAAGGGAAGTTCTAAGGAGAGCTCAAGAGGGTGTGAAACCGTTAAGAGGTGCCCGTGGACGGTGTGAGGCTGGTAGCTGCCCCCAGCGTGCCGGGACTGGGTCTTCCTGGAGTTGAGTTGCTTGGCAATGCAGCCCAAAGTGGGTGGTAAACGCCATCTAAGGAAAAGATTTTCTTTTTTTTTTAAATTCTGGCTTCTGTCTAGAGATGTTTCTTTTGCTTGTTAAATTTATTTAGCCACCCCCAAACGCGCCCCCCCCAGTGACATACTGTACCTCGGGGGAGCGTCTTGTAACCTCCATGTTCCTCATTTATATCTAATCGTGACCTCGCATATAAAGCAGGCCTGGTAAGGTATCAGGGGGAAAGTTCTGACCTGCTGAAAGTCGTTTCTCTAGCCATAGATGTGCATCGTTCATGCATACGAAGTGATGAGAATTGTGTTGTACGGTGGTCACTAAAGCAGGCTGTACGTTGGGGAATCCATCCATCCCCATACATATCTCTCCCTCTGTCCACCCATATGTACATCTAACCCCCCCTTTCTCCCCATCCATCCATCCATCAATCCTCAGATATACCTCCCTATCCATCCTTCCAACACATATGCTGTCATCCATCCATGATTACAGACCCCTCCCTCTAATCCAGGTACATCCCATTCCATCCAACCATCCAATTTCTCCAATCCATCTGTCGAGCTAATCTTGTGGCATGGAGTTCCGCCGGTACAAACTTTTTACAACCTATTTATTTTTTCCAGGTTTTTTAAATTTAAAAACAAAGACTTTATTTTAAAAAAATTGGACCAAGAAACAAACCAACCAATTGGTTACTGATTCAGTATTTTAAAAATCAACTATCCTAAACATTGACAAGGTGAGATATATACAAGTGACTGAACATGGGGTGGAAGAGGTAGGAGCCTATTCGGTGTCATAAGAGAGGCCTCTGGCTGGATGGGTGGTAGGTGCAGCTCTAGATGATCAGGCTGTGGCTGGTGTGTTTCACGCGGACGTCTTGCTGGGGTTACGTCCAGCTACGAATCAGAGATCACCGGCCCATGTCTTTGCCCCTCAGTGGTGAATGGGTGAGCACGGACCTTTATGAGCCAATCCCACATCAGCACGAGCACAGCCATGAACAGCAGGCCAGGGATGACCAGGAGAAACCGGTAGAAAAACAGCGGCCCTGGAATTGCAAGAGCAGCTGGTTAAGGGAGAGGTTGGCTCATCTTGTTCTAGCGCAGTGTGTGTTTGTTGTTCTCTGATGGCCAGTTGGGGTATTGCTATGACAAGCACCCCGCAGAACCATTACAGCAGACATTCAGGTCCGTGTTTTCCCATACTAGGGTCAGTGGATGGGCAGATTTCCTTCTGCCCCAGCCCCCTCCCCCAAATCCCCCAGTTTACAGGAGTGGTTTGGTTTCTCTGAGCCACAATTATTATAGTACCTAGAAGTCTGACATCAGGACACCTTTGCACCAGATACTGCACAGACACACAGGGAGAGACAGGCCCTGCCCCAGCTGAGATCAGGACCCTGTTGTGCTGGGCTCTGCACAGACACACAAGGAGAGACAGTCCCTGCCCCAGCTGAGATCAGGGCCCTGTTGTGCCAGCGCTGCACAGACACACAGTGAGAGACAGTCCCTGACCCAGCTGAGATCAGGGCCCCGTTGTGCCGGGTGCTGCACAGACACATAGGGAGAGACAGGCCCCGCCCCAGCTGAGATCAGGGCCCCCTCGTGCCGGGCACTGCACAGACACACAGCGAGAGACAGTCCCTGCCCCAGCTGAGATCAGGGCCCTCTCGTGCCGGGCGCTGCACAGACACACAGCAAGAGACAATCCCTGCTACAAAGTCTAAACAGACAAAGAAGGGAAGGGGAAACTGAGGCCAAGGAGGGGACTTTCAGCAGGCCGTGCGGCAGAGCAGGGCCTTCAACCCAGACATCCACAGCCATTGCCCAAGGCTCTATGTCTCCGTGCCCCATCCTTGGCCTCACTGCTGGGGCTGCCAGCCTGGGAATAGCTGTTGTCTGGGTACCAGGGCTCTGGACTCAGACCCACCAACTGATATCACACCTCTTCATGTCACGACTTGATCTAGGCTGGCTCAGAGCCGGTGCCCCCTAGATGGGAAGGGCCTCGTGGCCCATGTCCTGAACCAGCCAGTCGCCCCCCCGAGCCTGGACCAGAACCAGTGCCCCCTAGAGGGAGACTCACCCACAGCTGTCAACAGGATGCGGGCCAGGCAGGTTCTGTTCTGCCCCGAGAGGACCCAGTACTCCCCCTCCATGTCTCCCTTCATCTCCTGCACCACGAGGCCCGACGCATGGAGGATGAGGTGGCCCTTGAAGGCCCGCAGGAAGTAGTACAGGCGTCCCCGAATCAGCACCATCACCCAGTCGCAGCGGGGGCCACGGGCATTCACCTTGCACAGGGCGATGCTCCTCCGGGGCAGCCGGAGCGGGATGACGGCCGTCAAGCCCCGGGCCACAAAGCGATGCAGCAGGGGGCAGGTGCTGGGAGCTGGGGAAAAACTGGGGGTGAGTAACTCATAGCGGGACCCCAGGAGGAGGGTTTGTGCCATTGATTATCTGCAGCCACTTGGGGGCGGTAGGGTCCTGCACCAGCGGGGATGTGGGACAGTTCTACCCTGCTGATGATACGAGATTAGAACTGATTAGCAGGGAAAAGCCCCATGTATCATTCCCCACCCCCAAGCCAGCCATTGCCCCACCCTGGGGCTGGATCAGAACCAGAGACCCATAGAGAAAGACCCTGTATCCCATTCCCTGCCCCCTGAGCCAGCCAGTCCCCGCCATGGGGTCAGATCACAGCCAGTGCCCCCTAGAGGAGAAAGGCCCCATCTCCCATTCCCTGCCCCTGAGCCAGCCAGTCCCCTGCCATGGGGTCAGATCACAGCCAGCACCCCCTAGAAGGGAAAGGCCCCATCTCCCATTCCCTGCCCCCTGAGCCAGCCAGTCCTCGCCATGGGGTCAGATCACAGCCAGCTCCCCCCAGAGGGGAAAGGCCCCATCTCCCATCCTCCTTTATATTTTAATACATTCTCTGTAGCCCCCATAGCACTCTGGTAGACCCCAATACAGCCCCTGATTCCCCTGGCTATTCCTACTCCAATACACCTGTACCCCCCAATATACTGCCTAGACATCCTAATAGATCCCTGTATAGCCACCCCCTTACCTGCCACTTTCCCAACATAGGGCAGCGCCTGCGCCGCCGTACCCCCACCTGGGTAAAGCCACCCCAGAATGAGAAGCATGGCCCCATAACCCCCACTCTGCCACACCCAGTCCCCCCTAGAGCCTCTCTGCAGCTGTGTCCCACACCCCCACATCCTGACCACCCGGGTGCTCCCAGCCTGGCTCGGGGTGTGGGTACTGGGGGTGCTGGTTCTATTGTGGGAGGGTCATAATGGCTGGATGCATCGGGTTCTATGCTCCGTGCAGAACAGATGTGGCAGCAGGTTCCAACCGCTGGATCTCGCCCCCTAGTGGCTGCTGCCTGAGCTGCATCATCCAATACCGCATCTGGGACGAGGCCAGACAGCCCCATCTGGGATGGAGCCGTGGCAGGAGCACAGCCAGGGAATATCCTGACTGCGAGGCCCTGGGAGTGGGACGTGGGATCTCTCCCCTTTAGCAGTCGCCGGTTCTGTTCCAGCCCCAAGGAGTGGGGGAACTGGCTATCTCAGAGAGGCGGAGAATGGGATACAGGTTTTCCCCTTTAGAGGACGCCAGTTCTAAATTTCACACCATCTACTGGGTAGAATATTAGACCCCCTGGGGGGGGGTTTGCTACCCTGCTGCCCCCTACAGGTTGAAGCTGAAGTTGGCTCAGGCAAGTAGTTCCCCACTGCTGCCACCAATAACTGCCCAATCATACTGGAAGCAGAACCAGCCTCATCGGGTGAGCGACCTTGTGCTTTCAGGTCATTGCTGCCTGTTGAACCCGGGTGCTTCCCCCAGAGCCCAGTCAGTGCCGCTGTCCAGTCCGGGGTGGGGGTATAATTCATTTCCACATTTGAAAGGAGCATGAGACGGGAGAACGTGGGGTGGAGAAGAGACACCCAGCGGAAGCCCTGGCTCCATCCAGCCTGCCCTGGCTCCAGGCGTCTTCTCGTGCCTGGGAGGATGTGAGAGTCGAGGCGGGTTTTGTGGACCGGCGAGGAGACGGGGAAGGTTAGTGGTGGTATTGGGTTGTGGTGGTGCAGGGAGCTGGCCCCCGGTGAAATGGTCGGGGTGTTCCTGTTCTGGGTCTTTGTGGGTGAGCAAAAGGGTTTTTTTTTGGGGGGGGACATGCTGCTTTTATGGGGGAGGGAGAGAGATGGCTGGGGGGAGAGACTGTGGGAAGATGGGAAGGAAAAAAGGGATGAGTGTGAAAGAGAAAAATATTTTGGTTACTTCAAGAAAGAAGGGGGGGCACAGTACCAGGGTACGGTTGGGTGTGTTGGGGGGGGCTGTATGTGGTGGGGAGGTGGGATGCAGGGTGTACAGTGTGTGGGGCTGTGGTGGTGCTGTAGGGGGCACAGTATGAGTGGGGCAGTGTGGGGCTGGGTGTGGGGGACATGGGGGGAACAGTGTGAGGGTGCAGGTGGGGCAGTGTGGGGCTGGGTGTGGGGGACATGGGGGAACAGTGTGAGGGTGCAGGTGGGGCTTTTGGTGTGGGGGGCCCAGTGCGAGGGTGCAGGCGGCCCGCACAGCCCCCCCCATCACGCCCAGCCCTATGACGCTCCCGCTGCGTCTCCCGGCAGGCCGCTGCTCCCCGCTCTCGCTGGCGGTGCCGGCTGTGCCCGTGGCCGTGGTTCCCGGGGGCACCGCCCTGCTCCCCACCGCCCTGCGGCTCCCGGCCCCGCCGCCCCCTTTCTTCCAGGTGCGCTGGCGCTTCCTGCCCACGGGCCGCCTGGTGCTGCTGTTGGCGGCCCAGGACTGCGGCGAGGCGGCCCCCTGGCGCCGGTCCTGCCGCCTGGCCCTGGAGCACGGCCGGGGCTACGAGGGCCGGGCCGGCCTGGGCCCCCGCGACGCCGCACTGCTGCTGCGGGACGCCCGCCCCGAGGACGCCGGCACCTACCGCGTCAGCGTGCTGGGCCTGGACGTGACGGCCTCGGCCGAGGTCAACCTGACCCTGGCCCCCGCCCCTACCCCCGCCGCAGGTAACCGGCCCCCCCGTGGCCCAAGCCCTGCCCCATCCCTGCAGCCCAGCCCCTCCCCCATGGGATACCACCCCTCCCCCGCCCCCCCATCCTCTGTGGGATCCCACCTCCCAACTCCTGCCCCATCCCTGCAGCCCAGCCCCTCCCCCATGGGATCCAACCCCCTCCCCCCGCCCCCCCATCCTCTGTGGGATCCCACCTCCCAACTCCTGCCCCATCCCTGCAGCCCAGCTCCTTCCCCATGGGATCCACCCCCTCCCCCGCCCCCCCATCCTCTGTGGGATCCCACCTCCCAACTCCTGCCCCATCCCTGCAGCCCAGCCCCTCCCCCATGGGATCCACCCCCTCCCCCGCCCCCCCATCCTCTGTGGGATCCCACCTCCCAACTCCTGCCCCATCCCTGCAGCCCAGCCCCTCCCCCATGGGATCCCACCCCCTCCCCTCGCCCCCCCATCCTCTGTGGGATCCCACCTCCCAACTCCTGTCCCATCCCTGCAGCCCAGCCCCTCCCCCATGGGATCCCACCCCTTCCCCGCCCCCCATCCTCTGTGGGATCCCACCCCCTCCCCCTGCCCCCCCATCCTCTGTGGGATCCCACCTCCCAATTCCTGCCCCATCCCCCACAGCCCAGCCCCTCCCCCATGGGATCCACCCCCTTCCCCCGCCCCCCATCCTCTGTGGGATCCCCTGTCCCAACTCCTGCTCCATCCCTGCAGCTCAGCCCCTCCCCCATGGGATCCCACCCCCTCCCCCAGCTCCTGTGTTCCATCCCCTCCCCCTGCCCCCCCATCCTCTGTGGGATCCCCTGTCCCAACCCCTGCCCCATCCCCCACAGCCCAGCCCCTCCCCCATGGGATCCCACCCCCTCCCCCCGCCCCCCATCCTCTGTGGGATCCTACCTCCCAACTCCTGCCCCATCCCTGCAGCCCAGCCCCTGCGTTCCATCCCCTCCCCCTGCCCCTCCCATCCTCTGTGGGATCCCACCTCCCAACTCCTGCCCCATCCCCCACAGCCCAGCCCCTCCCCCATGGGATCCCACCCCCTCCCCCAGCCCCTGTGTTCCATCCCCTGCCCCTGCCCCCCCCCATCCTCTGTGGGATCCCCTGTCCCAACTCCTGCCCCATCCCTGCAGCTCAGCCCCTCCCCCATGGGATCCCACCCTCTCCCCCAGCCCCCCATCCTCTGTGGGATCCCACCTCCCAACTCCTGCCCCATCCCTGCAGCCCAGCCCCTCCCCTATGGGATCCCACCCCTCCCCCGCCCCCCCATCCTCTGTGGGATCCTACCTCCCAACTCCTGCCCCATCCCTGCAGCCCAGCCCCTCCCCCATGGGATCCTACCCCCTCCCCCAGCCCCTGCATTCCATCCCCTCCCCCATCCTCTGTGGGATCCCACATCCCAACTCCTGCCCCATCCCTGCAGCCCAGCCCCTCCCCCATGGGATCCCGCATCCCACCCCCTCCCCCAGCCCCTGCATTCCAACCCCTCCCCCGTCCCCTGCAGCCCAGCCCCTCCCCCATGAGATCCTGCATCCTAGCCTGTCCTCCATCCCCCATGGCCCAATCCCTGCCCCATCTGCCCCGGCCCATCCCTGCCTCCAGCCCCCATGTGATCCCACATTTCAGCTCCCCCCACTTCCCTGCTTCCCATCCTCACCCCCATCCTCTGTGGGATCCTGTAACCTTGTTCCTCCACATAATATGGAGATCATGCCCCGCACCAGGGATCTGGCATCCCTGCTCCCCCCATGGGGATCCCACTCCCTAGCAGGGATCCTGTATCCACGCTCCCTCCCCGCAGGGGGATCTCACTCCCACCAGGGATCTGACATCCCAGCTGTCCCCACGGACCCCACTGCAAAGCTGCCACTCCACCCTACTCTCCTGCCCCAGCCAGCAGGCAGTCCCTGCCCCACGGTACTGCCCCCCACCCTAGTCACGGCTCCTCCAACCCCGGCCTCTAGTCCGCTCCCTGGGGAGGCCCGGCCAGTGCAGAGCCGAACTCCAAGTCTGGCAGGGATCCTTCCCTCCAGCCGCCCCCCTCACCCACCCTGCTCCGACTTGTCTCCCTACAGATACCAGTCTCCCTACAGACCCCACCACTGTCCTGCCTCCCACCGCACCAGCACCTGCCAACAGCACCGAACTGCAGGGTGAGGAAAGAGAACGGAGGGGCACTGTGGGAGGGCAGGGGGGCAGATCTTGGGGTTACAGCACCGACCTGGGACTCAGGGGATTTTGGCTCCGTTCCTGGCTCTGTGTCACGTCCCACAGTATTCTTGCCGGCAAGTTAAAGAAGTATGGGCTGGATGAATTGACTATAAGGTGGATAGAAAGCTGGCTAGATCGTCGGGCTCAACGGGTAGTGATCAACAGCTCCATGTCTAGTTGGCTGTCGTTATCAAGCGGAGTGCCCCACGGGTCGGTCCTGGGGCCAGTTTTGTTCAATATCTTCATTAATGGTCTGGAGGATGGCGTGGACTGCACCCTCAGCAAGTTTTCAGATGACACTAAACTAGGAGGAGTGGTCGATACGCTGGAGGGTAGGGATAGGTGTCACGGAGTCCCCGGGCGATGCTCTGGAACTGCTCCCCACCAAGCCAGTCAGGACTTTGGGGAGCCTCCTCTCCCTTGGAGCAGACTTGTTCAGGGCAAGAAGCTCACACGGCTTCACCTCCTGGGTCTCTCCTTGGAGCATTCAGCATCCTCTGCCCCTCCGTGTGCTTCCCACAGCGAGTCCACCCCAGCGGGGTCCTGGGGAAGCCACAGGGTCCTGCACCCCCACTTCACAGTCAGATGTGACTCTTAGCCAGCCAGTAAAACAGAGGTTTATTCGATGACAGGAACAGGGTCTAAAACAGAGCTTGTAGGTACAGAGAACCGGACCCCTCGGCCGGGTCCATTCTGGGGGTCAGTGAGCCAGACTCCCAGGTCTGCCCTCCACCCTTGACCCCAGCCAGCTCCAGACTTACAACCCCCCCTAGACCCTTTTCCGGGCCAGAAGGTCACCTGATCCCTTTGTCTCCAACACCTTCAGCTGGCACCTTTGCAGAGGAGGGGCCCAGGCCATCAGTTGCTAGGAGACAGAGTGTCAGGCATTTAGGTGCACTGGCCCTTTGCTCTGCCAGATACTTAAGAACTGCCATGGGGACACTGAGGCACCAATACAGTATTCAGAGAAAACATTAAGAACTTTCCCAGTTCGTCACAATAGGATACAGAAGGACCTAGACAAGTTAGAGGATTTGGCCAAAATAAATCTGATGAGGTTCAACAAGGATAAGTGCAGAGTCCTGCCCTTAGGACGGAAGAATCCCATGTACTGCTATAGACTAAGGACCGAATGGCTAGGCAGCAGTTCTGCAGAAAAGGACCTGGGGATTACAGTGGACGAGAAGCTGGATATGAGTCAACAGTGTGCCCTTGTTGCCAAGAAGGCTAATGGCATTTTGGGCTGTATAAGTAGGGGCATTGCCAGCAGATCGAGGGACAGGATCGTTTCCCTCTATTCGACATTGGTGAGGCCTCATCTGGAGTACTGTGTCCAGTTTTGGGCCCCACACTACAAGAAGGATGTGGAACAATTGGAAAGAGTCCAGTGAAGGGCAGCAAAAATGATTAGGGGGCTGGAGCACATGACTTCTGAGGAGAGGCTGAGGGAACTGGGATTGTTTAGTCTGCAGAAGAGAGAATGAGGGGGGATTTTATAGCTGCTTTCAACTACCTGAAAGGGGGTTCCAGAGAGGATGAATCTAGACTGTTCTCAGTGGTGGCAGATGACAGAACAAGGAGTAATGGTCTCAAGTTGCAGTGGGCAAGGTTTAGGTTGGATATTAGGAAACGCTATTTCACTAGGAGGGTGGTGAAGCACTGGAACGGGTGACCTAGGGAGGTGGTGGAATCTCCTTCCTTAACTGTTTTTAAGGCCCGGCTTGACAAAGCCCTGGCTGCGATGGTTTAGTTGGGGTTGGTCCTGCTTTGAGCAGAAGGTTGGACTAGATGCCTCCTGAGGTCCCTTCCAACCCTGAGATTCTATGATTCTATGATTCTTTCCGCAGGCCTCTGGCTCCCAGCTTCGCCCCCTGGGGCCCTGCATCTCGGCTCTCTGCTCCGGCCCCCCTTACGTACGTCGACCATGCGTAAACCCAGATCTGTGGGCCCCGGGGCTTGTGGCCTGGGAGTTGCCTGCTCCGTCTGGCCTTAAGGTGGTTGGCCACGGGGCTCCCAGCGGTGCTCACGTGGCTTCCCAACGCAGCGCAGACCTTCTGACTCGGGGCCTGAGCCCTGTCTGCACAGCCAAACAATCCTGATCGGGTGGGTCAGTGGAGGGTCATGATCCCGGCTTCTCGGCTTAGATCCCAGCTCCTCTGGGTGGCGTCATGACATTGAGGGCCCGGGTTGATCCATGCTTGATGCCCACCACCCAGTCCCGTGACAGGCGGGCATGTGTGTGCGGATGGGGGCGTCAGTGAACCCTAGGGCTGTGCTGTTGAGCTGGGCTCTGAATTCGGTTTCCTCTCTCCAGGGGACATGGAGCCGCCCCTCGCCCCGGTGTGGGCCACGCTGGATGGAGGGGGAGCTGTGGTGTCCAATGCTGTCCGGCTGGGCCTAGCGGGCCTGGTCCTCTGCCTTCTGGCGCTGATCGTGGGGGAGGTGAGCGGGTTCTCCCAGCGTGTATGTGTGTGTGTGTGTGTGTGTGTGTGTGTGTGTGTGTGTGTGTGTGTGTGTGTGTGTGTGAATGCTGCCCCCTGCTGCAGGAAATATGTTATACGTGCCTTGAACTGTGTGTGTGTGTGTGTGTGTGTGTGTGTGTGTGTGTGTGTGCAAATGCTGCCTCCTGCTGCAGGAAATATGTTATACATGCCTTGAACTGTCTGTGTGTGTGTGTGTGTGTGTGTGTGTGTGTGTGTGTGTGTGAATGCTGCCCACTGCTGCAGGAAATATGTTTTACTTGCCTTGAACTCTGTGTGTGTGTGTGTGTGAGAGAGAGAGAGACAGAGAGAGAGAGAGAATGCTGCCCTCTGCTGCAGGAAATATGTTATACTTGCCTTGAACTGTGTGTGTGTGTGTGTGTGTGTGTGTGTGTGTGTGTGTGTGTGTGTGTGTGTGTGTGTGTGTGTGTGTGTGTGTGTGTGTGTGCAAATGCTGCCCCCTGCTGCAGGAAATATGTTATACTTGCCTTGAACTCTGTGTGTGTGTGTGTCTGAGAGAATGCTGCCCCCGCTGCAGGAAATGTTATACTTGCCTTGAACTCTGTGTGTGTGTGTGTGTGTGTGTGTGTGTGTGTGCGTGCGTGTGCGCGCGAATGCTGCCTCCTGCTGCAGGAAATATGTTATACATGCCTTGAACTGTGTGTGTGTGAGTGAGAGAAATAACCCCGCTCCCTGCTGGAGGGAATGTCTCACACCCCATTTGCCCTTGTGAATCACAAACTGGATTCTCTCTGTGTGTGTCCGTCCTCGTATCTATGAATGGAAAGGTAGCTTAGCATGGCCTCTGCCCCTTAAAGCCCCCTGCCACACCCACCAACTGGGCTCCTACTTGGAAATACTCCCTGTCACCTGCTGAATGATCAGACTCAATTTCACACTGTGATTTCCTTCCCCAGTATGTTCTGTCCACGAGAAACAAGGACACCTTGGGGACAGGTTCGCCCCCAGATGCTGCTGCAACTATCACTACACTGTCGACGATATACGTCCTCCAAGAGATGCCCATTTCAGATGCCTCAGAGGAATTATATGCCAGCCTGAGTTTCTGATCCTGCTGTATGATTGCACACACGTGCTGCCGTTTCTCCTCTGAAACCCGCACTCACCATCAACATTAGCTGGAATTGTGCTCCTGCAGTGGTGAGTTCCACCGGTCGCTGCCACGCTGCTTAATAACCCGAGACACTGTAGCAAAGTCCAGTGCAAGCCTGCATGCTCTCTGCCTGAACGGTCTTTGGTTTAAGATTGGAAGGGGCTGATGAGACGAGAAAGAACAGACGTCAAGCTTCCAGGTTGGAGCCCCAGCCTCTGTAAATGTGTGTCACTTTGTTGGAGTCAGTGTGGCCAGACCCCCAGCAGGTGTGACTCAGCCCTCGCTCCATTGCAATCAGTGGGGCCAGATCCCCGCAGGTGTGACTCAGCTCTCGCTCCATTGCAATCAGTGGGGCCAGATCCCCACAGGTGTGACTCAGCCCTCGCTCCATTGCAATCTGTGGGGCCAGACCCCCAGCAGGTGTGACTCAGCCCTCGCTCCATTGCAATCAGTGGGGCCAGATCCCCGCAGGTGTGACTCAGCCCTCACTCCATTGCAATCTGTAGGGCCAGACCCCCAGCAGGTGTGACTCAGCCCTCGCTCCATTGCAATCTGTGGGTCCAGACCCCCAGCAGGTGTGACTCAGCCCTCGCTCCATTGCAATCTGTGGGGCCAGATCCCCGCAGGTGTGACTCATCCCTCGCTCCATTGCAATCAGTGGGGCCAGACCCCCAGCAGGTGTCAATCAATATTGCTCCATTAGAGACAAACGCACATGATCGCCAGCTGGTGTTACTTGGCGTCATGTCGCTGAAGCTAGCTCAGACCAGTGGACCCACCGAAGCTGGAATTTCCCACCCCCCGCCCTCCTTCTCTTTTCTTACAGAAGAGAAGAGCGTGATACATTAGCCAATACTTCCTTCCTCCTTTTCGTTTCCCCCCCTCGCATTTCCCACTGCAGACTAAAGCTGCCCAAGCTTTAAGCATAATATCACATGGGAGCTTCTTGCATTTCGTAGTCATCCTGTTTGGGTCACCAATGAGATTTGGATCCAGAGACGAGACAAAAGTCCCCTCTGATAACCACTTTGAGGAATTCTTGGGCCCGGGTTACACTAGATGACGTCATTTTCCCTTCTGGCCTTAAAATCTATGGGTCTCCAACACCTTGTGTTGTCATTTGCACCAGAGCTGGGCAAACAATCTATTTTTCAGGACAGCGGCAAGTCAGAAAATCCAGGGAAATGTTTTTTAGGGCTTTGAATGTGAAATGTGGCAATATTTTCGTTGAATCACAAAATTGGGAAAAAAACGTCATTCGGGTCTGAATGAGATCTGCGCGCGTTCAAACAGGAATTCATTCAAGGAAGTGGTCTAGGCTGCGTTATGCAGGAAATCAGCTTAGATTATCACCACCTTGCCTTGAAATGTGTGAATTTCTGGATCTATGAAATCTTGGAATCGATGAATTTCTGGCTCTATAAATTTATCACAATCAAACAATTCACCTTTTTCAAAAAAAATTAATGTTTTGTGACTGAAACAATTGGCCAAAATCGACAAAAATTCACGCAATGTTTCGGTTGAGCCGATTCTGCGTTTTTTTCGCCGAAAAATGTTTTGGCTGAAAATTTTTGCTTAGCACTAATTTACATGAGTGAGTGTAACACATTGCCATTGTTAGCATTCCGCACACATTTTGCACTAGTGTAAATAACAACACAAGCTGCAAGTCGAGGGGGAATGAGGCCTCGATGGACCTTCATTGCTTAAGGTAAAGCTGTAACTCCACTAGCTGGTTACATTATTAGGTTTTTATCCTCTACTAATCCCTGAATGAGAACAAAGTTATACCTTGTCCTAGAGCAGATTACACAAGCAAGATTGTGTAGGACTGTGTACACAAGTGGCACTGAATTTCAGTAATGATTTTATGACACAGACTTTTCTTTACTCCTCAGTGTATAATAAATACATGTTGCAGTCACATCCTTTGAAGTGCTTTGTGTGACGGGTTGGGTCACGGAAACCCCCTTGGGACTGCCACCTGATGTGCTGAGACTACCTCTGAGCCCATTTCCCCTGCCAGCTTGGGACTCCAGAACCCTGCCTTGTTGAGCCAGACATGCTAGCCTGCTGCAACGCAGACCCAGGTCTGAACCATGTCCCCCAAAGCTGTAGGCTTTAACTGAAAGCCACTTAGCAGGTATTCCTGTCTCCAGCACCCAGAGACCCAGTTCCCAATGGGGTTGAACCCCCCGCCCAATAAATCTGTTTTACTCTGTATAAAGCTTATACAACGTAAACTCATAAATTGTCCACCCTCTATAACACTGATAGAGAGAGATGCAGAGCTGTTTGCTCCCGAAGGCATTAATTACTTACTCTGGGTCAATTAATGAGCAAAAATGATTTTATTAAGTATTAAAAGTAGGATTTAAGTGGTTCCAAGTAATAACAGACAGAACAAAATAAGATACCAAGCAAAATTAAACAAAAACACACTAGTCTAAGCCTAATACAGTAGGACACTGAATACAGATAAAATCTCACCCTCAAAGATGTTTCAATAAGCTTCTATCACAGATTAGACTCCTTCCTAATCTGGGCACAGTCCTTTCCCCCGGTACAGTCCTTGTTCCAGCTCAGGTGGTAGCCAGGGGATTTCTCATGACTGGCAGCCTCCTTTGTTCTGTTCCACCCCCTTTTATAGCTTTGGCACAAGGCGAGAGTCTTTTGTCTCTCTGGATCCCTACCTGCTCCTTCTCAATGGAAAAGCCCAAGGTTTAAGACAGATTCCAGTACCAGGTGACATGATCACATGTCCTGTGAGACCCCCAAACCTCCATTCTTCCTGGCTTGACTCACAGGAAGGCCTGCAAGCAAACAGAGCCATCCACAGTCAATTGTCCTGGTTAATGGGAGCCATCAAGATTCCAAGTCACCACTAATGGTCCCCACTTTGCATAATCAGAATCAGCCCTCAGAGTTATATTTCATATGTCTAGTTTAAGATACAAGAATGATACCTTCATTCAAATAGGATGACCACACTCAGTAAATTATAAACTTGTAATGGGACCTTACAAGAGACATTTTGCATGAAGCATATGTCAGTAACATTATAGTCACACTCATTAGCATATTTTCATAAAATCGTAAGGAGTACAATGTCATACTCTGCATCGCAAGCTGATCTGAGCAGGGCAGCGTAGTGGCCAGGTCCCACTTAGGGGCAATTTATATCTTCTGTGATGACAATGTTCTCTCTCTCTTATTATTTATATTACGGTCACACCAACCAAGCTCAGCCATTGTACCAGATGCCATACAACCTTACTGACAGTCCTTACCCTGCAAGATTTATAATCTAAATACACAAAAGGCTTATCATCCTCATTTTACAGAGGGGGAAACTGAGGCACTGAGCAATGCAGTGACTACCCATGGCTACACAGGGAGAGTATGGCAAAGCTGGGGATAGACTACAGTCCTGTCACCACAAGGTCAGCCTCCCTCTCAGATGAAGTTTACAAACCCCTTAAGCATGTTGACATGTCAAGTATCATCATTAGGGCTCAGAGTCAACATCCCAATGGGTATTTTGGCTTGCATGACTCCAGAGACCACCGTCACCTCACCCACTATGCCAGCACTGGTTTACTGTTTCAGCAGGACCTGGAGCTCCATGTTCAGAGATCAGTTTGGAAGGGGCATGCACACCAAGTGAATTCTGGGATATGGGGAATGCGGGCAGGGGGAAACGGTGGTCCTTTGATCCCTTTTCTCACAAGTGCTCTGGGCCTCTGGGAAGTGTCCCACAAAGCACAGCAAAAATTACCGTGGTGAATTCTGGGATACAGCGCAGAGGCAACACCCCCTGGCTTCCTGGAACTATCCCACAATCTAGTGCAAAATTTACCCAGAATTCAGTGGGCCATGGAGCGCCTGGGTTAGCTACCCACAACGCAATGCGCCATGCACGGAGGCGCGGCTCAGAGATGAGGCCGCTTGCACCAGCGCTACCTGAAGTGTGTGACTATGCACACACAGCTGTGGTTTCACCACTGTGTGTGTCACCCAGGTGGAACTCCTACGGAGACCAGCCTTCAGCTGTGTGGATAGTTAAGGGAGTTGGGGGGAGACCTCTGTGTCCCAAACACACACAAACAGTGACAGGCTGATTTTGGGGGCTCCCTGGTCACATCCACAGTTTCTGTCTCCAGCTTCTTGGTCACCCACGGCTATCCTCGCCGACACGAGTCCTTTAGCTTCCAGCCCACAAGGGCTAGAACCAGCGAAACTGGAATGAGAAGGAGCAGGTACCATCTCCAATCCACGGGCTCTGCAAACAGAGAGCAGAAGGAAGTTTGTTCCAAGGCTGGCTACTGGGGTGGGGGTGGGGGGTTCTTTTACGGAAAAAGTGAATTTGCATCTCATGGTGCATGCCCTAACCTCCAGTCCTATTGGCTAGTCTGAGTTATTGCTCCTCCTCCCAGAAATTCCATCTCGGACCACGGCCTCCAGTTCCTGATCACTGTTGTCCATTGATACATTTATCTGAAAAGTTTTGAGGCATCGGCAGTTTACTCTAGTAGCATCGCGAGATAGGGCAGTGCAGCCCTGGCCCTCACAGAAGTTTTGGGATGAATAGGTGGTGGGTGTTTTACGTTTTCATTCAGGGGCGTGGGTTGGATTGCTCTGCCCATGACTGAGCTGGAAAATCCCCCCACCCCTCACCAAACCCTCTGAGCAAACAGTGATGCCAAGCCACCCTCAGGTTGAATTTACCCAGAACTGTCAGATGGAGCCAGGCCAGGCATGTCGCATCCAGATCTTGGAACATGTAGACTCCCCCGTCCCCGCGGCGCACGCCTTGCACCATGAAGTCGCCCCCGGACACGGAGACCTGCCTTTGGAAGGAACGCAGCAGCTGATGTGATGTCCCGTTGATGAAGGTGTAGATGTGGTCCCATGTCAGCGTGGAATTGTGCATCTTGTAAAGGTCCAGGGTGGCGGGCAGGTGAAGTGGGATGCGCAAGGAGCCCCCACTGGACACAGAACAGAGAGTGTGAGGGCAATCGCCAGCGCCTAGAGGGGGGGAGCAGACAGGAATCGGCATATGAGATAGGAGATCACGAGGTGGTAGGGCTGTGGGACTATGAGTGGGAATGTGATGTAGGGCCACCTGGGGGGGGGCAAGTGGGGTATTTTTTCCCAGGCCTCGGGGCCCACAGAGGCCCCCTCGAGAATATAGTATTCTATAGTATTGCAACTCTTTTTTATGGAAAGGGCCCCCAAAATTACTTTGCCCCAGGCCCCCTGAATCCTCTGGGCAACCCTGTGGACTGGATATGCATGCAGAATACCCAAGCTCCACCCCCTAGATTTGTGCAGGGAGTGGTATCTAGTGGTTAGAGCAAGGGGGACGGAGGCCACGACTCCTGGGTTCTCTCCCCAGCTCTGGGAGGGAAGTAGGGGCTGGTAGGTTAGAGCAGGCGGGGCTGGGAGCCAGGACTCCTGGGTTCTCTCCCTGGCTCTGTGGAGAGCATGCATCTGTAATGCCTGAGCTAAAAGTGCCACCTGTGTAACACCGAATCCTGCAGCTGATTTATCAATCTCTGCGCAGTTCAGCCACTAGAGGGAACCAGAGGGCCACACTGGGTTAGCATAGGTTACAGTGCGCCTGTCTCATATAGAGGATAACAACCTACTACTGCTATCAAATAGAGTAGCCCTTTTAGCTCAAGTGGTAAAAGGCTCTGCTGGAGGTCCTAGGTTCAGATCCTGCTGGCAATCTGTGTTGATGGGCTAGTTACATCGATAATAAATTTGCTGGAAGAAGCTTGAAAATTTCAAGAGAGTTATAAGCTTCTCGGTTACCTGATGGCTCAGGTTGGCATTGGGTGGAGGTAACAGTCCTGGAAATCAGCAAGAGGAGAAGGCAACAGCGTCCCGCTGTCCTCCAGAGATGCCCTGCGAGCCTGGGAGCCATCATGACGTGTATGATCAGCGCATCTGCAGAGGCCAATCCCGGAAGAGGAAACCTGGTGAGAGGGATAAAGAGAGAGCTGGGGTGGGAGGCAGACAGGCTGATAGAGCGAGGAGAGAGTGTGGGAGGAGGAGATTGTTGAGAGAGGGAGCCCTCCTGGGAGTGAGGGATGGGAAGAGTGTGAGAGACAGATGATAGAGAGATACATAGGAAACCTCGAGTAGGAATGCGGGGAGATAGCATCACTCCACACTGACCCTCGATCCGAATCGAGCCCTTCCTCCATTGGGGTCACTCTGGATTTGCACTGGGGTCACTGAGATCAGAATCCAGCCCTGACTCCATTGATATCAGTGGGGTCTCTCTGGATTTACACTGGGGTCACTGAGATCAGAATCCTGACTCCACTGATATCAGTGGTGTCTGTCTGGATTTACACCAGGGTCACAGAGATCAGAATCCAGCCCTGACTCCATTGACAACAGTGGGGTCACTCTGGATTTACACTGGATTCAGAGGTCAGAATTTGGCCCTGATTCCACTAGAGCTGGGTGGGAATGGGGTGTTTCCATTCCATGGGAAATCCTGACATTTTGCGGGGCTCGTGGGGTGGGGGTGGGGGGAAGGGGAACTGTTCTGAATTGGAGCTAAAAGCCAAAATTTCCAGCAAAATAAAAATGTCGAGATATTTCAGCTTGGGACCATCGAATTATTTTGTTTCAAAAGTGTCAAAACTAGACCTGGGCAAATAATGACATTTTCTGGCTTACTAACAATTCTGAAAAATTGAGGGAGAGGGATTTATTTTGGGCTTAATGAAAAATGCAGTTTGTAAAATTTCTGGCACATCATCAAGTAAATAAGCGTCAGGCTAATCATATTGAGGCAAGCGAAACATTTGGTTTGCCTTGAAATGAAATGTTTCATTCCCATTTGGGCCCTTTTTCAAGGTTTTGGTTTTTCAAAACAAAACCACAGGGACTTTCTAAATGAAAACTTGTTTCAAACCAAAAAAACCAACAGCCAAACATTTTCGTTTAAAAAATATCCAACTTAAACATTTTGATTTGTTTCAAAAACCGGTGAAGGTTTTTCTCCGCTGCCTCCCAACAATTTAACCAAATGGACACAAATTCCTTCCGTGTTTGGGGTCACCAAAGCTGCATTTTCCACCAGAAAAATATTTTGCACAGAAATTTCAGCAGCTTCAGTCAAGATGTTTTATTTCAAAGCCGGTCAAGTTTCATTTTGACTTTATCTTCTGATCTTTCTATTCTACTTATTAGTAACTAGATTACGTTATATACATAATAGTAAAGGGAATATCTAAAGTATAATAACATGAAAATGAATATTTTACTATAATATACACATCCAAATAAAAAGATAACATTGAAATGCTGTGATAGCCATGGCTCTCCTAGAAGTTGGTCCTATAAACGATGTTACCTCATCCACCTTGTCTCTCTAACGTTGAAATGAAACATTTTGACTTTTTCCCATGGAAAAGGCCACCAGAATCAGCGTGGTCCCACAAAACAATCGGACGCTGATGAGACTGTATTTTTCATCCGAATGTTCCCAGCGAAAAGAAATTGACCAGCTCAGTTTCTGAACCTGTACTATCCAGAATCAAGGCACCTTCAGACTGAAATCGGGAAGGGGAGCAAGGTTTCCTTACAAAGCTGCTTTTGAGAGTAGGGGAGACTTTGCACAGAAAGCCAGCCCTGACATCAGGAGGAAATACACGCAGCCAGGAGTCGAGAGACACCCTCCTCAAAGCAATGCTTTGGATGTGAGCCAGGGAGATGAACCCAGCGTAACTAACCAGTGGGGAACTGGACTTTTCCCTGCCATCCCCAGATGGGGAAGGTGGATACAGTTAATCCCTGAGAGCGAGGACACCATCCTCCCTGGATTCTGGATGGGGACACTCCAAGCAGGAGAAACGAGTGGAAAGGCAGCTGATCTCCAGAGACACCCAGCCTCCCCCAGGTAGCTACTCACCTGCTCGATGATCCGGCTTCTCAGCAATTTCCCTTCCCTCGCTGCTGATGGAGGCTTGATCCCAAACCTCAGCCTGCGGCGCAATTCTGGGTCCAGGCCCTGCAGCGGGAGGTGAGCTATATATGCTCCCAGCAGTGGATTTTCCCCTTTGTCACATGGCTGCTCCGCTTGCAAACCGCAGCTCTGCGATGAGCGGGTGCTGCAAAACCACCGTGCGCTGCAAAGCTGCTAGGTCAGGAGGAGATCAAAGATCCTGGAAACCTCAGAGGCACTCGGGGTTGTTCAAAGCACCACACAGGGACTAGATAACTTGCCCTGACAGGATGTTCACCCCAGACCAGCTGGGATGGGGTAAAGGAGGCTGAGAAGGGGGCGGATTAACTTGAGAGGGAATGAGGTGGGATAAGCAACCCTGGATTTGGGAATAGAGCCCAGCAGAGAAGGAACAGGCAAGACTGTGCCAGAGCCAGGAAGCTGGTGGCAGAAGAGGCTGCAGTGTGGAGGCCTTGGCTGATTCTCCAGCCATGGGCTGGGAGATGAGGAACCAGGGGGAGACGAGAAGCCCTGGGATCCTGGCCCTGAGGGAAGGAGGTACCCAGAGGAGGATGGAGAAAGAGCCTGAGAGAGGCACAGTAGGAAGCAGCCTGAGGAAACCGTAGCAAGGTAAGGGGCTGTGCAGACCTTGGCTGCTGGCTGTGGGGTCCCTGGACTGGAACCCGGAGTAAAGGGTGGGCCCAGGTTCCCCTACCAGCCATGGGGGAAGTGGCACAGGCAGTGGGGCACAAGGCTGTCTAGGACGGTCGTCCAGTGGGAAGTTGGGACCCCAGAAGGTGACCTAGTCAGAGGGCCAAGCCATGAAGAAAGAGAACCCTGAGTTGCAGAGAGAGGTGGCTGGGCGTGCGGACGAGTGTCCGAAGGGAGCGCCGGCTCTGGCAATAGCCTATCTCCAGAGCGGCCAGCAGGAGGCACCCGAACGGTGAGTGAACTCCGTGACACTGCCCCCAGGGAACATTTCTTCCTGACCACTGAAAAGAGATTGAGCGATGCCCTGCAGCATGAGGGTTTTAGATCTCATCCCAAACTCTTATGTTGGCACTTCAGTCGTCGCTAAGAGCAGGGGTAGGGAGGTGGTGTCAGGGACACAAAGGCCTCTTGGGAAAGCCAGCAATGCTCGTCTCAGATCCGACAAACTCACGCCCTGAAATGCCTTGCTCACAGGGTGTTTGTCCATGCGGGGTTGCGTGTAAGGTCTCTACTGAAGGTAGGCGTGTTCAGGATCACAGCGTGATGCACGCACAGGTAGCTTTTAAGGACCATTGTAACTGTGTTGACATATATGCCCTCATGGTCTTCAGCTTAGAAGGCGGCTGCAGGGCTTGCCAGGGCAGGGGGCTAGTGGCCACCCCTCCCTGGCTAGCCGGCGCTGTCGTATAAGGCTCAATTGACTGCCTTTTCCCCGATTGTGAAGTCAAGGGAAAACCATCAAAGGCAACGGCAAACAAGGCATAAAAGGAACATTACAGCAGACCGGGGATCGCCCGCTTTATGGAGGAAGACAACCGACTGTTTCAGCATAACTCAGAGGGGGCTTTGAACCGACCCATGGAGGTGCCGCGGTGAACGGGGTGTTCTGGGCAGAATCGGATCCTGAAACTCTGCAACAAACTGAACGTAGGATTGTGGGGGACTCTCCTGTCCCAGCTGGGGAAGGGAACTAGGGGTAAGTGTAGGCCCTGTTTGCGTGTTGTGGTTTTGGTGTTGTGTGGTAACCGTGTGTTTCCATGACACTCTCTTGCTTCTAGTGGAATCTCCGTTCTCACTTGTGATTCTTTGTGTGGTTTATGGGAGCAGTGACATAAGTGAAACTGGGCAACGGGGACACGCTGCTCCTTCGGGGGGGCAGAGGAGCTGGGATCTCTGTGAGTAGCCAGCGTCAGGGCTGGATGTCACAGGGGAGCGCTGCAAAGGGAGGGGAGATTGGGGTCTGCCTATTGTTAACCTGCAAGCCAGAGACAGGACTGGCGGGGTCCAGAGGAGGAGACTTGAGAAGCTGAAAGGCTGGTGAGGTTAGGGAGCCAACAGGCGATCCCCTGGCCCCCCGGTTCCAGCACCCCTGGATCTGCTTCCTCGCAGGGGAGCGCCCGGATACAGGAGAGTCTAGCACAGAGGCAGCCTCCTTCTCCTCTGCTGATGCTGTTCCACTAATGAAAGACTCACTAGGCCAGAGAGGGAGCAAGCTAGTGAATGACCCTGCAGCCTAGTGGTTAGTGAACTGGGGTGGGGGGAATTGAACTCATAGAATATCAGGGTTGGAAGGGACCTCAGGAGGTATCTAGTCCCACCCCCAGCTCAAAGCAGGCCCAATTCCCAACTAAATCATCCCAGCCAGGGCTTTGTCAAGCCTGACCTTAAAAACTGCTAAGGAAGGAGATTCCATCACCTTCCTAGGTAACCCATTCCAGTGCTTCACCACCCTCCCAGTGAAATAGTGTTTCCTAATATCCAACCTAGACCTCCCCCACTGCAATTTGAGACCATTGCTCCTTATTCTGTCATCTGCCAGCCCTGAGAACAGCCGAGCTCCATCCTCTTGGGAGCCCCCCTTCAGTTAGTTGAAAGAAGCTATCAAATCCCCCTTCATTCTTCTCTCCTGCAGACTATAAACAATCCCAGTTCCCTCAGCCTCTTCTCAGAAGTCACGTGCTCCAGCCCCCTAATTATTTTTGTTGCCCTCCACTGGACTCTCTCCAATTTTTCCACATCCTTCTTGTAGTGTGGGGCCCAAAACCGGACTCCAGATGAAGCCTCACCAATGCCGAATAGAGGGGAATGATCACGTCCCTCGGTCTGCTGGCTTATACAACTCACCTCCCGTTGAATGCTTTACCCACGAGGCTGAAAGTTACATGGTAGCTCCCGTAAGCAAGACTCCCTCTCACTGGCGGCAGGGTTAACAAGGTGGGGACCCCACGATCCAGTGTCCACAGTCTTGGGGAGACACTTACCGGAGACTCTCTGGCATCCATCATTCACGCAGGCTCTTGTCAAGTGGGAAAGAGCTCATATAAGACCCTCACAAAGGACTCGAGGTCTGGGAGAGCTGCCTTCCGGTGCTTTATCTGTTTAGCTCACCCACAGCCTGGATAAGAAGTGGCTTGATCACAGTCTATAAGACCCAACAGGGGGACAAGATTTCTGCTAGCCAAAGGCCATTTAATTGTGGCAAATACCACGACAGAGGGTCTCAAAACAACGGGTGGGTTTAGGGGAGGTCAATGGGGTTCTGTGATTGACCTTGTCTCAGGGTACAAGAACCCACGGGACAGTCGATGGTGTTGAAAGGAAGGGACTTGAAACTGGATCAAAGCAGGCAGGTAGCCTGCAGAACTCTCTGCCACAAGATTTCAGTGAGGCCAAGGGCATAGCTTCATTAATTCCACAGGCCAGCCTCCAGACCTGCCTGGCACAATGGGGCCCTGATCTCAGCTGGGGCAGGGACTGTCTCTCCCTGTGTATCTGTGCAGCACCTGGCACAACGGGGCCCTGATCTCAGCTATGGCTGGGACTGTCTCTCGCTGTGTGTCTGTGCAGTGCCCGGCACAATTGGGCCCTGATCTCAGCTGGGGCATGGACTGTCTCTCCCTGTGTGTCTGTGCAGCGCCCGGCACAACGGGGCCCTGATCTCAGCTGGGGCAGGGACTGTCTCTCCCTGTGTGTCTGTGCAGTGCCCGGCACAATGGGGCCCTGATCTCAGCTGGGGCAGGGATTGTCTCTCCCTGTGTGTCTGAGCAAAAAGCCCCCACAGTCAACACAGGAAACGTACTAAAATCCAGCTGTCTTGGTTTCACAGGTTTAGTTTTGCGCAGATTAAATGTGGGGTAGCTTGGTTTGCTTTTTCACTCGTTTGTTTGTTTATGTTTTCAGGCTGGTCTTCGCCCCCCTCCCCCTTCATTCTTCCATTTTCTCAAGTTTTAGGGTTTTTCTTTTTTTTTTCTTCTTCAGATTTCTGAGTTTTTCCAATTTTTTCCTACCTTTTTTTTTCATATTTTCATGGGTTTGTTTGTTTCTTTTCCTTCCTCCCCCCCGCCACAAATTTCAGAGTTCTTCATTTTATTATTATTATTATTATTATTTTTTTGCTGGTGGCAGATTATATTTTTCGGGTTTCTTTCTTTCTTTCTTTCTTTCTTTCTTTCTTTCTTTCTTTCTTTCTTTCTTGAGATTATTTGGGCTTTTCCTACTTTTTTGTGGGGGTATTTAAAAATTTTTTTTGGTCCTTCCTTTTCTTTATTTCTTTTGCCTTTTTCCCATTTAAGAAATGGCTGGAAATTGTGTTTCCTTCTTTCTGCCACTTTGGAAATTGGCCCATTTTGCAAACAGGGAGGGAAACTCTTTGATTTCTATATTTTTTTTAAATTAAAAACAAAATCCCCAATAATTAGCTCAGTTGGAAAACTGCGAGGTGAAATCAGTTTGGAATTTGGGGATGAAATTTGGTTTCATCTCTCGCAGCTGGCTCTAGAGTGCCAACATCTGGATGGCTTCCCTACCCTGAAATCTGGGGGGACGAACCCCACAGAGCTCCCATCCTGCAGCCAAGGCCTGATGCACTCCAGGAAAGCTACCACCCACAATTAGGGGTTCAGCCAGCTCCCAAGCATTTATCAGGGTGCACTCTGGACATAACATCTCAATCAGGAGGTGCTCCCCAGACACAGGCGTGGAGGAACCCTGCAGAACTGGGATGGGGGCCCAATCTGGAGTAGTCCCCCCAAACACGGACTCAGGGAGGTCAGCCTGCTTCAATGCCTTCCCCATGGAATTGGGGTGTAAATTGACCGAGACCCCAGCATTGAGAATAACCCCCCTCTTGCCCCCTTCAACCCCAAATCAAGCAGCATGCAGAATCCCCCTCCCCGAGGGATTGGGGTGTAGGGATGCAGCCCCCCCAAAGCTCCCTCAAAATTAGGATCAGGATCCCTCTTTGTAGCCCCCCCTCACAGAGTCTCCCCTCTCCTCCACTGAGATACCCAGGGACTGCCGAGCTCCGGGGCTCCGTCAGCCGGGGTGCGAGTCTGCCTTGCACTGACCTGGCTCCCAGGGGCAGGAGGCTGGGGTGGTGGCTTTGGAGGGGCGTGGGGCTCAGGGATTGAGGCTGTTTGAGCTCAGATCTGCAGAGCAAGAGTCTGATCCAAAGCTCCCATTGGTGTCACACGGCCAGAGATCTCCTAGCCAGGTTGATGGGATGAAGGCCCTGAGCCAGAGGGGGAAGGGCTGGGGAATGGAGGAGACAAAGACAAGGGGGGGCAGTTCTTGGGAAATCCTCCCCCAAGGGAGCTCAATGGCTGGGGGTGTTTCAGGCTCTAGAATTTGGGTAATGGGACAATCGGCTCAGGGGGTGGCTGAGCCGGGCACTCAGAGGGTGCCTGCGGGTGACTCAGTGGGGTTGTCAGTCTCCCCAGCTGGGAAAAGGGAAACGTGTGTGTGAAACGCAAACCGCCAGCCATCCCATGAGCCCTCGCTGGATGGGGCGTAGAGGAAACACCGGTTCCTCGTCCTCAGAGCTGGGGCGGGCAGAAAGAGTGGAAGGGAAGAGGGAGGGTGAAGGCAAAGAAAAGCCAGGTACTGTGAGTTGAAGTCAGTGGCTGTGGGTTATGGGCCGGCAGCCTGACACCTCATGGTGACAGGTTGGTTTCTGCTCAAATGCAGGAACATTTCAAGCCCTGCCAACCACAGCGATTGTGAACCCCTTCCTGTTATAACTCTGGAGAGTCTCATTCTCCAAATCAAGGTGTGATCCTCCTCTAAACGCTGCTAACTTGGGGCCCCAGTGAGATCTTGTGGCAAAGAGTTCCACAGTCTGTCTCCACATTCATAGATTCTAAGGCCAGCAGAGACCATTATGATCATCTAATCTGACTTCCTGGATAAAAACAGGCCAGAGAACTTGCCCAAATGAGCAAATCTTATAGAAAAACATCCAGTCTTCATTTTCAAATGGTCAGTGATGGAGAATCCACCACAATCCTTGGTAAATTGTCCTAATAGTTAATTTAAATGTACACCTTATTTCCAGCCTGAATTTGTCTAGCGTCAACTTCCAGCCACTGGATCATGTTTCTCTGCTCGATTGAAGAGCCCACTGTTAAATATATTAAAAATATATATTAAATATTAAATAACTCTCATGCTTCAGGGCAGAACTCAACCTTTTTAATATTGTGGTCAGGAAGAAATTTTTCTCTGGGGGCAGGTTAGCCAAATTGCTGCAGTATTCCTTGACTCATCCTCTGGAGGAGTTGTCACCGGCCAGAGGAGACCAGGTGACATGCTCACCTGGTCTGATTGGCGTGTCTTAAAACTATGTGGTTGCCTGAGTTTTGACTCAGCAAACCCTCTGCAGATGGCTAGAAGGAGGATGCAGCCCTGAGCGCCTGTGGTCGCGAGGCTCCTTAATCTCCTTTCTGTCTTCCTCTCCACAAGCTTTGCAGTTCTCGGTGGTTTTGCAGCGCGAGCTCCTGGTGAAGCTACGGTTTCCAGGCACGGTGTCAACGTGACTATGGGGAAATGCAGCAGCAAGAGCACAGAGAGGCCAGCTGTGCCACAGGGTCAGGACTCCCCGTCATTCCTGTGAGGAGCGGGTTGGGCTCAAATTTACACTGGCAGTGAGCTGAGAAGTCTCCTTCTCCATACCAGTGTCCGACCCCCCTCTAAACCCATTCCCGATGGGGGTGGGAATGGGGTTTTGCAGGGCTGGGCAGCACATGGGTCCCGATCCTCAATTCTTTGAGGAGCCTAGGTCAGGCAGTTTGTGGCGGCTGCAGGAAAGAGGTTTGACTTCCCAGAACCGCCAGAGCCCTCCTCGAAATGCCTTGTCTTGTGACTGAGCGTGTCAGCCAGGCAAACCTCAAACCTTGGTCACATGCTGAGCAGCTGGTCCTGCGTCATCGGGCAGGGCAGTCACCGGGCATGCAGCGTGGCCACAACTCGAGGTGGCCAGATGGGCAAGTTCCAGTCCCCCCACCCAGCTGGTGTCAATAGGCCACAGCTCCTAGTGGGGCTGGATCCCCAGCTGGGGTGAATCAGCTGTAGCAAATTGGAATCAGTGGAGTAGATTCCCAAGTGGTGTAAACAGGTGGAACTTGAGAGCAGTCACTCTGTATTTTACACCAGAGTCACAGAAATCAGAATCCAGCCACAATTCCTTTGATTTTCAGGGGGCGGGGGTGTGAGTCACTCCAGGTTTATACCGGGGTCACTGAGCTCAGCCTCTGGCCCTGCAGTGGGGTCACTCCGGATTGACGCTGGGGTCTCTGAGATCAGCTATTCGGTGTCTGTGGCATTTTCGTTTGTGAGGCAGGACCATACGGGCGTTGTGTGTCACTACAGGAAAATCACAGCCCTTGTCTAACAGACAGGCAGTGAGAACGATCAACGGCCTGAAAAAACTCTCCCACGAAGAGTGATTGAACAGACTGAGATTGCTCTCTTAGAGAGGAGACGGGTACAGGGGGAGCAAGATCAACGTCTAATGAATGGGATGGAGAAGGGAGAGTGGGAATTATTCTCTGTCCCAAGAACCAGAGGACAGTCAATGAAACTCAGAAGTACATTCAGACTGGATCCAAGGAAATATCTGTACCACTAACATGGCATGAGACTGCGGAACTCGCTGTCACAAGAAATCACGGAGGCCAAGAACTTAGTCGTTAGTAGGCTGGATGAGTCCATGTTCATGTAACCCCCTTTAATCTGCCCCCCCGAATTCTTGCAGCTGTTGCACTCTCCCACTCTGGGATGTCTCCCGCTTTGTTTAAGCCCCCCCCAGCACCTGATTCATTTTTGCCCTCTCCCACCTGCAGTCACTTATATTAGTGCGAAGCGGACATAAGAGTCTGCCCTGCTGGTACTGTGTTTCACACCCCTTGGGCACGGCATCTGAGGGACCTGATCCCGCAAACATTTGCACCCCCACCCCTGGTATCACCGTATGCTTGCAAACAGCCCCAGTGCTCTAGTATGGCGGTTTGCAAACTTTTGTACATTTGTGGAGCCCCACAAAATTTCGGGGTGCGGATCCTTCTGGAAATCTTAGACATGGTGTGCAGACCCCCAAGCTCCACGGCTCACAGGTTGAAAACCATGGCTCTAGGACGCTCTGTATTCAGCACCGGTGCGACAGCTGCTGCTGCCTGGTGTCCAGCTGTACTGCCTGCAGGTCAAAGGGGATATTGATGAATCAGAGAGAGGGGGGTCAGAGCAGAGCCGTGAGAATGATTAAAGGAAGGGACCGCGAGATGTCGTCAAATCCAGCCCCCTCTTGCTGAGGCGGGAGCCAGTAAAACTAGACAGTCCCTGATGGGCAGGGGCGGCTCTAGCCATTTCGCCGCCCCAAGCACAGCAGCACGCAGTGGGGGGCGCTCTGTCAGTCGCCAGTCCTGCGGCTCCGGTGGGCCTCCCGCAGGCTGGTCCACCAGAGCTGCGGGACCAGCGGACCCGTCGCAGGCACGCCTGTGGGAGGTCCACCGGAGCCGCCTGCCGCCCTCCCAGTGACCGGCAGAGTGCCCCCCTTGGCATGCCACCTCAAGCATGTGCTTGGCATGCTGGGGCCTGGAGCCACCCCTGCTGATGGGTGTTTGTCCAACCTGCTCCTAAAACCCTCCAGTGATGGGATTCCACAGCCTCCCTTGGAGCCTGTTCCAGAGCTTAACTGTCCTTAGCGTTAGAAAGTTTTTCCTAATGTTGAACCTGAATCTCCCTTGCTGCAGATTCAGCCCATTGCTTCTCGTCCTGCCTTCAGCGGCTGTGGAGAACAATTGATCCTTGTTCTTCACGTATTTACCAGCCTCAGTCCTCCCTTCTCTAGACTAAACAGGGTCATTTTTAACCTTGCCTCCCCGGTCAAGTTTTCTGAGTTGTCAATCACTTTTGCTGCTCTCCTCTGGCCATCAGAACGACGTTCGCCTTTTGCGCCACACTGTGGACTCGTATTCAGTTTGTGACTATCACCCTCAGCTCCTTGTCAGCCTAGGACTGGACTCATTCGCAGCACAGAACGTCCATAGCAGGGGTTAGATCTCCACAGCTTCTTTCTGGCAAATCCATTTAACGTCCCACGGCAGATGTCAGCCCGAGCCCGATTCATCTTTAACAGCCCACAGCTGTTGCCTGTAGTGGGAGAAATTTTTCTTGCACTCTGACGACTCCCCCAGCCACCCACAAAAACCGTGACAGCTGGTGGTGGCGCTGCCAGGCGCCCGGCCAGCAGCCACCGCTCTCCGGCTGCCCAGTTCTGAAGGCAGCGCAGAAGTAAGGGTGGCAATACCAAATCACGGACATTTGTCCACCTGGATGGAGATCGGAGGATCAAAAAAGGGTCCGTATCTGGGAAACCCCAGATGTATGGTGTGTGGTAACCCTCTCACGACCCGGCTACAGGAGCCTTGCGACCCCCTTTTGGGTCGGGACCCCGAGTCTGAGCTAAATCATAAAAAGTCGCTGTTATGTCAGGATCAGAGTATCCAGCTGTATGGGGAGTTATAGCCGCAGAGCGATGCTGGTAACATTGCCTGTGGAGACGAGCCATCGGTACCTGTGTGTAGACACACCAGGGCCTTTCCCCATCTATAATCCAGCCCTTCTTACGTCTCACTCTCTAGAGATCGGGCATTGGGACCTGCATTGACTGCGAGGGGAGAGCGCCCCCTACTGAGCTCCACCTGCCCTCCCTGCAGCACAGCGCCCCCTAGTGCTGCCTTGGGGCTGTACTCCCCTACCGGGTCCTCACCCGCTCCCTGCAGCACAGCGCCCCCTAGTGCTGCCTTGGGGCTGTACTCCCCTACTGGGTCCTCACCCGCTCACTGCAGCACAGCGCCCCCTAGTGCTGCCTTGGGGCTGTACTCCCCTACTGGGTCCTCACCTGCTCCCTGCAGCACAGCGCCCCCTAGTGCTGCCTTGGGGCTGTACTCCCCTACCGGGTCCTTACCCGCTCACTGCAGCGCAGCGCCCCCTAGTGCTGCCTTGGGGCTGTACTCCCCTACTGGGTCCTCACCCGCTCACTGCAGCACAGCGCCCCCTAGTGCTGCCTTGGGGCTGTACTCCCCTACTGGGTCCTCACCTGCTCACTGCAGCGCAGCGCCCCCTAGTGCTGCCTTGGGGCTGTACTCCCCTACTGGGTCCTCACCTGCTCACTGCAGCGCAGCGCCCCCTAGTGCTGCCTTGGGGCTGTACTCCCCTACCGGGTCCTTACCCGCTCCCTGCAGCACAGCGCCCCCTAGTGCTGCCTTGGGGCTGTACTCCCCTACCGGGTCCTTACCCGCTCCCTGCAGCACAGCGCCCCCTAGTGCTGCCTTGGGGCTGTACTCCCCTACTGGGTCCTCACCCGCTCACTGCAGCACAGCGCCCCCTAGTGCTGCCTTGGGGCTGTACTCCCCTACTGGGTCCTCACCCTCTCACTGCAGCACAGCGCCCCCTAGTGCTGCCTTGGGGCTGTACTCCCCTACTGGGTCCTCACCTGCTCACTGCAGCGCAGCGCCCCCTAGTGCTGCCTTGGGGCTGTACTCCCCTACTGGGTCCTCAGCTCCTCGCTGCAGCACAGCGCCCCCTAGTGCCGTACTGGGGAAATGCCACCAGCCCTCGTATTGTGGGTACCCAGTGAAACACCCAGCGCTCCAGGGGATGTTCCAGCTCTCTGCTCTTTACTCTCTCCTCCAGCGCCTGGATCGCGAGCAGTCGAGACCTGGCTGAGCAGGAGACATGGCTTGAGAAAACCAGTGGTGTTTGCTCCCGGGCGGCAGCCGGTGAAGTGGGCTGCATCTGCACCCGGATCCATCCACTGGAGGAAATGGGAGAACCAGCGTTAATTGGACGGAAAGTTCCTCTGGATCAGTGCTGAGCTAATAGGGTGACCAGATGTCCTGATTTTATAGGGACAGTCCTGATTTTTGGGTCTTTTTCTTATATAGGCTCCTGTTTTCCCCTACCCCCATCCCAATTTTTCACATGTGCTGTCTGGTCACCCTATGAGCTAGGCAGGACAGAGGGGTGCCATGCTAGGGGGTGGAGGTGAATTGCCAGTGGGTTTCCTTTCCACCTCTCAAAATTCCCCCAGCATTTTCGGGCGGATACAAGATTCCTCTCCACCTTAGCATTGCTGTGTGCTGGTGAACAGCTGCCATGACCTACCCCAGAGGCAGCTGCATTTCAGGGCTGGATGCGATGATTTCTATAGATCTCCTTCATCCATGTACATTGTGGTCATTTGGGCTAAAAAGAGGACCACAAAGTACTCGGATTCAGTGATCTGGGTTCAATTCTCTACTCTGCCACAGCCTGCCTGGGTGACCCTGGGCAAATCACTTAATCTGTATGTTAAATCCTGCCAGGGATTAATTAGGTCAGTGGTTTTCAGCCTGGCATCTGCAGACTATGTGTAAGATTTCCCTAGGGCTCTGTACTTCCATTTGAAAATTTTTTAGGAGTGTGCAAATTAAAAAAGGTTGAAAAAACCCACTGGATTAGCTGGCCCTGGTCTGAGAATTTCTGTGCCTCAATTTCCCCATCTGTGTAATGGGGATAAGAATCCACCCTTTGTCAATCCGGAGGGTCATCTCTGGAGCAGGGACTCACAGAGTCTGTGCAGCGTCTGACGCAGCAGAGGCCTTGGGGGAAGTGCCGGTGGTCTGGCTAAACACCCAGACACCAGGCTGTTTGTAAAGCTGTGTTCTCTCCCCGTGAGTCCCCGAACTGACCACTAGGTGGTACTTCTGCTCTGCCAAACCCCAGTTGAGTTTGCATCAGAGTGACTCAGTTTCCCACAGAGCTAGAGATGGGTTCAAAGCCTGGTGACCAGCTCCAGGTTTCATACACCCACCACATCAACCGCCTTTGGCTCTGGCCTGTAGGTTGCTGGCCCATTTGTGCCCGGGAAATCCCAGCCTGCAATGGGGTTTGCAATCTGAGAGGGCCGGCGGGAGCTCTCCCAGGGGCTGAGTAAAGGGGCGTGGGGAGCTGATGACTGAGCCATACAGATTGTTTCAGGCAGGTCCTCGAGACCCCCAGCCCGGTGCTGCATCTGCGTCCCTTTCTGGCCGTTAGATCGACCCCTCACCCACCGATCCCACCCAGCTCTGCCATTCCTGGGAGCAGCCTGGGAAACTACCCAAAGTGCATCAGTGTCCAGGGGGTTAGGAGCCTACCTGGGGGAACAATGAGGCTGAGACCCAAGGACATCGAGGACAGCTGGGCAACAGACTTCTTCAGCCCGGGATACGACCGCTGGATCTTCCCTGCACTAGCCTGAATTGCACAAACCCTGGGCCCCGTTCCTGTCCCGCTGTGCCAGCAGGGAGCCCGTCGCATTGATCGGGGCAGGCAGAGGGGGGAGCTGTGCCCGGTGCCCCTAGCCCATGAGAACATGGCCTTGGATCTGTTCTGATCAGGTGGCCAGACGGACACATGGCGCAGACGGATCTGCTCTGCGAGCCCCTTCTCCTCGCTGTGACTGGGGGGGAGCCCAGGTGACTAAAGGGGTGAAATGTACAAGACCCGAACCTGCGTTCCCAGTGCCAGCAAAACCCCCTTAGAGTCAGTGGGGCTGGGGGGGCAGGATCCTAGGCAGAGGGCCCCAGCCGTGGGGAGTTTGGTATGGGGGGTCTCTCCCCAGGCGCTTCCCCACCTGGCTCAGCATGATCCCATGTGCCCCTTCTGGGGCACAGATTCAGTGCTGGGGACCCTCCTCGCCCTGCATCGCGCTGGAGAGAGAGGAGACGGGTGGGGGGGGAGGAAGCCAGGAGCTGTGGGACAGGTGCTGGGGGGAGGGCAGTGAAGGGCTGTGGTGTGAGGACAGGTGCTGGGGGTGGGAGGGGCAGGGGAGAGATACTGGTCAGAGCGTCCAGACTCAGGGGCTTGCTGTCACTGCAGAAGTAAGCTCAGGTGCACAGGGGCTGGTCACAGCCAGTGATGGTCGTCCCCGTCCCACTCTAATGCAGCCCGCAGCCACCCTGATGCCAGGGTGAGGGGCACAGCCTGGCTACGGCTGTTCTGGCCTTGGTCATTTCGCTTGGCGATGCAGGGCGGTATCATGGCTAATTGTCACACCGGAGCCGCACACCCCGTGCTCTCTCCTTCCTGGGGCGCAGCTGGGAACTGCAGGCCCAGGAGGGGATCGGTCTCACCCCAGCGCTCTGAGCTGTTTCCCTCTGGCTATAAGGGGTTTTCAGGCACTCACTGGGCCCGATCCCGGCCTGGGGTCAAGCCCTGTGGAAATCGACTCGCTCTCGCACATGCTGGGCCCGATCTTGGTCTGGGGTCGATTAGTGGGACTGATTCTGAGCGGCACCTGCTGAGGCTCTGACCCTGTTCACAGAGCTCAGATTTTTGACACTGCGCCCCTCACCCTGGTGTCAGGGCAGCTGATCCCCCTCAGGGCGTGGAAGATGGGGGACATCCGGGGCTGGCTGGGAGCTTTCGCTTGACAGAGCCAACATCTGCCAGAGCAGAGAGAGGAAATTCAGGATGGAGCCTCTGACCGTTCCCCCACAAACCACAAGGTTGCAGCCCAGCGGCTCAGCTTCCTGTGTGATCTCACAGCCCAGCCTCTCACCCCCTGCCTGCGCCTTCGCCACCGCCTCTCGCTCGGGCACGATGGAGGACGGGGAGGGCTACATGGCATTCAACCTGCAGCCCAAGCAATGCGGCTCGGGTGGCCCATCCCTGGCTGGGAACCAAGGTAGCAATTTCAACCCCCTCCTCCCACCTACGGGCTCCATGTCCTGGCAGGAGGGGCAGAGCTGGGGCAGAGCCGGGGCTGGGACCCCAGAGACGGGCCAGGGGACGGCAGAGTCTGGCCATGCGGTTATTTCACAGGGTGGGGTAGCACCATGGACAGAGGTAAAGAGCGTGGGGGATGCCCCAAGTGACAGAGCAAGAGTGGGGGTGCTCACGGAGAGGTTTCCCCTCTGGAAGCCAAAAAGGTGGGTCAAATGGGGGAAACTGAGGCATGGATCAGCAAAAAATCTTTCACAAGGACACACCCACTGCACCCACATTCCCCTCCCCCGGATGGAAATATAGTCCAGGTTTCCCAGCTCCCAGCCCCTCCTGCTCTGACCCACTAGACCCCACTGCCCTCCCAGGGTTGAGACTATAACATAGGAGTCCTAGCTCCCAGACACATCCTGCTTTAACCACTAAACCCCACTCCCCTCCCAGAGCCAAAGATAGAACCCAGGCATCCTGGCGTCCAACGCCTGCTATTTTAACCCATTAACCCTCACTTCCTTCCCAGAGTTGGGGCTAGAACCCAGGAGTCCTGGCCCCCAGCCCTACTGCTCCAACCTACTAGACCTTGCTTCCTGCCCATATCTGGTAATAGAAACCAGGATTTCAGGTGGGGTTTGCAGAACTTCCAAAACAGAGGTTTTTGTGATTCATGGACCAGAGCCTTGCTCTCAGAGCAATTGGTGCAGGCTCTCCGCAAACTCAGGCAATGTTACTGTATCACTTGGGGGGGTCACATTTTCAATCTTTTCTCCCCAGCCATGGGGGCTGAAAACTGTCTTTCTCTTCTAAATGAAAGCTGAAATCCCAGTACAATCATCTGACTCCTGGATATGGGGCCTGAGGCCAGAATCTAGAGTGGCTGGGCCTTAATTCAGCCCGGCTCTGCTTGTGTTTTGTTACAGGTTCCCGTCAGTGTCCTGGCTGGCTTCAGGTCGCTCTAGGGGCTGGGAATCTCATCCTGGCAGTGGCTGTGCTGTTGCTGGTGCTTTGTGGTGAGTCACCAAAGGCTGTAGCTTTATCTGTCCGGGTGCGTCAGTCTGCAGCGTGGATGTGACACCGGGGCAGGGACGGCCAGTGACATTGAGAGGTGGCTCATTTAAAACAGATGCTCATTGACAACGAGCATGTGGAACTTACTGCCACAGGATCTCACTGGGGCCATGAGCTTGGCAGGGCTCCGTGAATGATAAGCACACATATATGAGGAATGAGACCTGCCAGAGGGCCAGGAAGTACCCAAGTGGTTTGGCAGGGGCTATAAACCCTCCTGCGTCAGGGCATCAATCAACTTCTAACTGATGGGCAGGAAGGGTTTGACTTGGGGGACAAGTTCTCGTTGTCCACTAGGGGGTGTCCTTGCTCAGAGGTAGCTGGGTGTGTCCACCCTTGGAGATAGGGTAGAGGGTTCATTGAATCATAGACTATCAGGGTTGGAAGGGACCTCAGGAAGTATCTAGTCCAACCCCCTGCTCAAAGCAGGACCGATCCCCAGGCAGATTTTTGCCCCAGATCCCTAAATGGCCCCCTCAAGGATTGAACTCACAACCCTGGGTTTAGCAGGCCCATATGTCACGGAGTCCCCGGCCGATGCTCTGGAACTGCTCCACACAAAGCCAGACAGGACTTTGGGGAGCCTCCTCTCCCTTGGAGCAGACTGTCTCCGGGGCAAGAAGCTCACACGGCTTCACCTCCTGGGTCTCTCCTTGGAGCATTCAGCATCCTCTGCCCCTCCGTGCACTTTCCACAGCGAGTCTGCCCTGGCGGGGTCCTGGGGAAGCCACAGGGTCCTGCACCCCCACTTTGCAGTCAGACGTGACTTTCAGCCTGCCAGTAACACAGAGATTTACTCGATGACAGGAACACGGTCTAAAACAGAGCTGGTAGGTACAGCGATAGGGACCCCTTGGCCGGATCCATTCTGGGGGGCAGTGAGCCAGACCCCCACGTCTGCCCTCAGTCCTTGTCCCCAGCCAGCTCCAGACTGAAACCCCCTCCAGCCCCTCCTCTCTGCTTAGCCCCTTTTCTGGGCCAGGAGCTCACCTGACCTCTTTGTCTCCAACACCTTCAGCTGGCACCTTTGCAGAGGGGGGGCCCAGGCCATCAGTTGCCAGGATACAGAGTGCCAGGCATTTATGTGCACTGGCCCTTTGCTCTGCAGCAACCACACACCCTTATTCCACCACCTGGATACTTAAGAACTGCCTAGGGGACACTGAGGCACCAACACCGTATTCAGAGAAAACATTACGAACATTCCCATTTTGTCACATCATACTCAAACCACTGAACTATGTGCCCGAGGTCTGAGTCAGTCTAGCCATCCCCATGCAGTCAGTTTTGGGGTGTTTTGATGGTGCAAATGGATGGAAACATGGGCTGGGTTGGCAAAGAAGCCCAAGGGATTTAGGCACCCAATTCCTAGTGATTTTCAATCCTGGACACTTTTGGGGCTGCTCTGAAGTCCATTGGAGTCAGTGGCGATGGGGCTGAACAGGCTTTGGGGCAGGCCCTGTGTCTCCGCATCACTTGATGCTGGTGCTTTTACCAGCAACTCCCATGACATTGACCGGTCGCCCTCACTCCCACTGACGCTGCTTTGCAGTTTCCCACTTGGTGTCTGAGAAGGGACAGACCCCGGCAGCCCCTGATTGCGAAGGAGCCGAGAGCAGAGATACACCGAGACCCCCTGGGAGCGACGGAGCCAGGAGCAGAGATACAGCGACACCCCCTGGGAGTGACGGAGCCGGGAGCAGAGATACAGTGACACCCCCTGGGAGCGACGGAGCCGGGAGCAGAGATACAGCGACACCCCCTGGGAGTGACGGAGCCGGGAGCAGAGATACAGCGACACCCCCTGGGAGTGACGGAGCCGGGAGCAGAGATACAGCGACACCCCCTGGGAGTGACGGAGCCGGGAGCAGAGATACAGCGACATCCCCTGGGAGTGACGGAGCTGGGAGCAGAGAGAGACCGACATCCCCTGGGAGCGACGGAGCCGGGAGCAGAGATACAGTGACACCCCCTGGGAGCGACAGAGCCGGGAGCAGAGATACAGTGACATCCCCTGGGAGTGACGGAGCTGGGAGCAGAGATACAGCGACATCCCCTGGGAGCGACAGAGCTGGGAGCAGAGAGAGACCGACATCCCCTGGGAGCGACGGAGCCTGGAGCAGAGATACAGCGACACCCCCTGGGAGCGACGGAGCCGGGAGCAGAGATACAGCGACACCCCCTGGGAGTGACGGAGCTGGGAGCAGAGATACAGCGACACCCCCTGGGAGCGACGGAGCCGGGAGCAGAGATACAGCGACACCCCCTGGGAGTGACGGAGCTGGGAGCAGAGATACAGTGACACCCCCTGGGAGTGACGGAGCTGGGAGCAGAGAGAGACCGACACCCCCTGGGAGCGACGGAGCTGGGAGCAGAGATACAGCGACACCCCCTGGGAGCGACGGAGCTGGGAGCAGAGATACAGCGACATCCCCTGGGAGCGACGGAGCTGGGAGCAGAGAGAGACCGACACCCCCTGGGAGCGACGGAGCTGGGAGCAGAGATACAGCGACATCCCCTGGGAGCGACGGAGCCGGGAGCAGAGATACAGTGACACCCCCTGGGAGCGACGGAGCTGGGAGCAGAGATACAGCGACACCCCCTGGGAGCGACGGAGCTGGGAGCAGAGATACAGTGACATCCCCTGGGAGCGACGGAGCCGGGAGCAGAGATACAGTGACACCCCCTGGGAGCGACAGAGCCGGGAGCAGAGATACAGTGACATCCCCTGGGAGTGACGGAGCTGGGAGCAGAGATACAGCGACATCCCCTGGGAGCGACAGAGCTGGGAGCAGAGAGAGACCGACATCCCCTGGGAGCGACGGAGCCGGGAGCAGAGATACAGCGACATCCCCTGAGAGCGATGGAGCCAGGAGCAGAGATACAGCGACACCCCCTGGGAGTGACGGAGCCAGGAGCAGAGATACAGCGACACCCCCTGGGAGTGACGGAGCTGGGAGCAGAGATACAGTGACACCCCCTGGGAGTGACGGAGCTGGGAGCAGAGAGACACCGACACCCCCTGGGAGCGACGGAGCCAGGAGCAGAGATACAGCGACACCCCCTGGGAGTGACGGAGCTGGGAGCAGAGATACAGTGACACCCCCTGGGAGTGACGGAGCTGGGAGCAGAGAGAGACCGACATCCCCTGGGAGCGACGGAGCCGGGAGCAGAGATACAGTGACACCCCCTGGGAGCGACAGAGCCGGGAGCAGAGATACAGTGACATCCCCTGGGAGCGACAGAGCCGGGAGCAGAGATACAGAGACATCCCCTGGGAGCGACAGAGCCGGGAGCAGAGATACAGCGACACCCCCTGGGAGCGACGGAGCCGGGAGCAGAGATACAGCGACATCCCCTGGGAACGACGGAGCCAGGAGCAGAGATACAGCGATATCCCCTGAGAGCGATGGAGCCAGGAGCAGAGATACAGCGACATCCCCTGGGAGCGACAGAGCTGGGAGCAGAGATACAGCGACACCCCCTGGGAGCGACGGAGCCAGGAGCAGACACCCCAGCACAGCAGAATGCAGCGACCGCCTGGAGCGTTTCCAATCCCAGCTGTGCCCCACGGCCCAGCCCGGCCCAGCAGGTAACCCCAGCGCGTGTGTCTCTGAGCCGCCCTCCGCCCCGGGCACGGCCAGTGGGAACCCAGCTGCCGTCCCAGCCCCTGGGGATCCTGCAGGGCAGGGACACGCCGCCCCCTGCTGGCTGCACCGATCTGCCACCAGCCCCGCTCGATGCCAGGCCACGAATGTACCCGCCTCAGCTGGGACCGGGCCTGGGGCAGCGCCATCTAGAGGCTGTTCAGGGTCATACCCAGCCATGAAGATCATAACAATGTCATACAAAGCTGTCTATTTTTTGTCTGTGTGTGTGTGTGTGTGTGTGTGTGTGTGTGTGTGTGTGTGTGTGTGTGTGTGTGTTGTTAGTGAGATTGTCTTATGGTCCCACCCCCTCCTGTTCCCTGCATCTGGGCCCCGTGTCCCCTCCCAGTCCCCATCACCCTGGGTCCCAGCCTCCCCTCCTGTTCCCAGCTTAACACCAGCCCTTCCCCCAGTTCCTCCAAGACCCCTCTAGGCTGTTCTGGCCCTTTAAAGGGGCCTTAAAGTGAGACTCCTCCTGTAGTGGGGGGGTGGGGGCTCTCCAGCTGGAGTGGAGCTGGGGTAAGGGCCCTCCCCCACCCTGTTCCCAACCCCCCAAAATGGGGGGCAGATTGGCAGTGTGGCTAGAGTGCAGTGTGCTATGGGTCTTCTCTGCTCCCCAGGGCCCATATGGGAGCACTGGATAAGGCAGAGCAGCCCCAAGGCTGCTCTAACTGATGTCAGGAGCCAGGCAGGGCCTGACCCCACCCCAGATTTCAGGGAGCACAAAGGGGACACAAACCCATTTGAACCCCGTTCCTGCCCCAGTCACAGGAAGGGAATAGCCAGGAATGAGGCCCAGAGGGCTCAGAACATTAATGACGCCTGTCTGTCTGCAGGGGGCTCCGGGTGCAAACTCTGCCCCACGGACTGGCATCTGCGCGGGGACAAGTGCTACTGGGTCTCCAGAGGACGTAAAACGTGGAGCGAGAGCCGCACTGATTGCACAGCGAGGGGCTCCCAGCTGCTGGTGATCCGGGACCCTGATTAGCTGGTAAAGGGGTGATACCTTCCTGCTGGGGCTGCCCCTGCAGGGCTGGGCCTTGGGTGCAGAGTCCAGGGGCTCACAGGCTGCATGGTAGGGCTGGGATTGTCACAGCTGCCCTGGGGATTTGGACACCCTGTTCCCATTAATTATTGAGAATGGAGTGTCCAAACCCCCTAGACAGCTTTGACAATGCCAGCCTAAATCACTAGCCCCAGGATCAGAGGCACACAAAGGCGGCTTAAAGTCACCAGCACTTCCCTCTCCTGGGGTGTGCCCAGCAAAGCTCAGCTGGAGAGAGGGGCTGGGGGTCTGTGAGAATGGGGGCTGCAGAGAGACGGGGGCCGGATGGGGATGGATGGATGGATAGAAGGGTGTCTATGGGGAATAGTTGCATGGATAGATGGGTGTGTATGGGGATAGATGAATGGGGATGGATACTGAGTGTGTATAGGGATAGTTGAACAGACAGACAGACGTTCTTGTCCTGAAGTTGTTGACAACCTGGATTCACAAGAGAAGAGCCTGACAGCATGTCTGGTCACCGGCTGCCTGTCACACACTCCCTGCAGGAGTTCATAAAGGACCTGACAAAACATTCACATTTGTTCTGGGTCGGACTGTCTGTCTCCTCCCCGGAGAAGGCCTGGACCTGGCTGGACGGTTCCTGGCTGGATCAGACCCAGTGAGTGATTCCTTGAGTCAAACTCTTTCCCCCCATCTGTGGGCAGAAGGGGTCAGTGCCAGGGATGGAGGAGGTTTAGGGAGAAGGTCGGGAGTTCAGGGGGAGCCGTGTTCAGTGCCAGACGATGCTGAGACCCCAGGAGGGCGGCTGGGGAGCCCGGCTGAGAGAGGGACTGGGTGGGAGCAGACAGGGCCATGGGGCAGGGAGAGATTTGCGCATCCCCCAGCACAGAGATGGTGGCTGGAGCCCTGGGGGTGGGGGAGGTGGCCCAGAGTCGGGGTGTGGAGGGAGAAGAGCAAAGGGGCCAGGCCAGAGCCCTGGGGATCCCCCAGACAATGGGGCAGGGGGGAGGGGGAGACACAGAGCAGCCAGAGACTGGAGGGGACCAGGAGGGGGCAGCGTCGGCCCAGCCCGGTGGGGAGGAGACACGGAGCAGGGGAGGGAACTGGACAGGGTCTAGCCCGCAGGGAGGAGGAGGCTGGAGCAGGTCCCTGGGATCTGGGCAGGGAAAGGCCGTTCGAGACCCTGGCCAGGGCCCTGACAGTGGGGAGAGGGGGCAGCCCCCAGGGCAGAGCTGGAGGAGACGACGGCTGCGGATCCTGTTGGAACAGCAAAGAGCTGCAACCGACTGCGTGTGATGGACCCACACGTGCTGACGGGCCTTCTCCTTCATCCCGCAGGTTTCTGGTGTCAGATCCGGTTGAGAACAGCTGTGGGGCGGTGTGGGGGAAATGGATTCATTCTGATGCCTGCAGCTCTGGACTTCACTGGATTTGCCGGAGAGACGCCGTCCCGCTCTGAACGGGGCATCCAGGGCTCTTTACTAACGGGAAGGAACCTTTCATCAATAAAACCATCATGAATGATCTTTAACACTTCATGTGGTGCCTGTCATGTGAAGATCTCAAAGCACATCAGTGCTCAGTGCCTGACTTCATTACTGGGCAAACTGGTTGAAACTACAGAAAAGAACAAAGTGGTCAGACAGGTAGAGGAACACAGTTTGTTGGGAACAGTCAACATGGATTTTGTAGAGGGAAATCACGCCTCACCAATCTACTAGAATTCTTGGAGGGGGTCAGCGAGCATGTGGACAAGGGGGATCCAGTGGATATAGTGTGTTTAGATTTTCAGAAAGCCTTTGACGAGGTCCCTGACCAAAGGCTCTTAAGCAAAGGAAGCAGCCATGGGATACGAGGGAAGGTTGTCTCATGGATCAGTAACTGGGTAAAAGATAGGAAACAAAGGGTAGGAATAAATGATCAGTTTTCAGAATGCAGAGAGGTAAATAATGTTTCCTCTACACCCACCTCGGCCGCCTTTGGCTCCAGCCTGTCAGTTGCTGGCCCATGTGTGCCCAGGAAATCCCAACCTGCAGCGGGGTTTGCAATGCGAGGGGGCTGACAGGAGCTCTCCCAGGGGCTGTGTAAGGGGGACACGGGGAGCTGATGACTTGGCCACGTAGACTGTTCAGGTAGATCCTCAAGACCCCCAGCCCGGTGGTGCATCTGCATCCATTTCCAGCTGCCTGATCGACCCCTCACCCTCAGATCATACCCGGCTCTGCCATTCCTGGGAGCAGCCTGGGAAACCTCCCACAGAGCATCGGTGTCCAGGGGGGTTAGGAGCCTACGTGGGGGGACAATACGGCTGAGACCCAAGGGGATCGAGGGCAAGTATCAGACGTCAATGCAAATTGTCACACCGGAGCCGCACACCCTGTGCTCTCCCCCACCTAGGGGTTCAGCTGGGAACTGTAGGCCCAGCGCAGGGATCGGTCTCACCCCAGCGCTCTGAGCTGTTTCCCTCTGGCTATAAGGGGTTTTCAGGCACTCGCTGGGCCCGATCCCGGCCTGGGGTCGAGCCCTGTGGAAATCTACTCGCTCTCGCACATGCTGGGCCCCATCCCGGGCTGGGTCGATCAGTGGGACTGATTCTGAGCGGCACCTGCTGAGGCTCTGACCCTGTTCACAGAGCTCAGATTTTTGACACTGCGCCCCTCACCCTGGTGTCAGGGCAGCTGAGCCCCACAGGGAGTGGAGGATGCTCACTGGAAGCTTTCATGTGACAGAGCCAACATCTGCCAGAGCAGAGAGAGGAAATTCAGGATGGAGCCTCTGACCGTCGTCCCATTAACCACAAGGCTGCAGCCCAGCGGCTCAGCTTCCTGTGTGATCTCAGACCAGCCACTCACCCCCTGCCCATGCCTTCCCTGCATCCTCTCACTCGGGCACGATGGAGGACGAGGAGGGCTACCCGGCATTGAACCGGGGTCCCAAGCAGGGCGGCTTGGGTGGCACATCCTCAGCCGGGAACCAAGGTAGTGATTTCAACCCCCTTCTCCCACCTACGGGCGCCATGTCCTGGCAGCAGGGGCAGAGCCGGGGATGAGACCCCAGAGATGGGCCAGGGGACGGCAGAGTCTGGTCATGTGGTTATATCACAGGGTGGGGTAGCGCCATGGACAGGGGTAAAGAACGTGGGGGATCCCCCAAGTGACAGAGTGAGAGTGGGGGTGCTCATGGGAAGGTTTCCCCTCTGGAAGCCAAAAAGGTGAGTCAAATGGGGGAAACTGAGGCACAGATCAGGGAAAAAATCTTTCACAAGGACACACCCACTACACCCCATTCTCCTCCCCCAGCTGGAAATATAGCCCAGGTGTCCTGGCTCCCAGCCCCCTGGTGATCTGACCCACTAGACCCCACTGCCCTCCTAGGGTTGAGACTATAATATAGGAGTCCTAGCTCCCAGACACATCCTGCTCTAGCCACTAAACCTCACCCTCTCTCCAGAGCCAGGGATAGAACCCAGGCATCCTGGCCCCCAGTCCTACGCTCCAACCTACTAGACCTCGTTTCCTGCCCATATCTGGTAATAGAAACCAGGGTTTCAGGTGGGGTTTGCAGAGCTTCCAAAATGGAGGTTCTTGCAATTCATGGAGCAGAGCCCTGCTCTCAGAGTGATTGGTGCAGGCTCTCCGCAAACTCGGACAATGTTGTTGTATCAGTAACACCTGGGGGGGGGTCACATTTTCAATATTTTCTCCCCCTCCAGGAGAGCTGAAAACTGCCGTTCTCTTTTAAATGAAAGCTGAGATCCTGGTACAATCACCTGACTCCTGGAGCTGGGGCCTGAGGCCAGAATCTAGAGTGGCTGAGCCTTAATTCAGCCCGGCTCTGCTTGTGTTTTGTTACAGGTTCCCGTCAGTGTCCTGGCTGGCTTCAGGTCGCTCTAGGGGCTGGGAATCTCATCCTGGCAGTGGCTGTGCTGTTGCTGGTGCTTTGTGGTGAGTCACCAAAGGCTGTAGCTTTATCTGTCCGGGTGCGTCAGTCTTCAGTGTGGATGTGACACCGGGGGAGGGACACTGAGAGGCAGCATATTGAAAACCGATGCTTAGTCACAACGAGCCTGTGGAACTCATTGCCACAGGATCTCACCGGGGCCATGAACTTAGCAGGGCTCAGTGAAGGATCAGGACACGTTTATGAGGAAAGAGACCAGGCGGAGGGCCAGGAAATACCCAAGTGTTTTGGCAGGGGCTATAAGCCCTCCTGCTTCAGGGCATCAATCAACCTCTAACTGATGGTCAGGAAGGGTCTGACTTGGGAGACAGGTTCTCATTGTCCCGTAGGGAGTGTCTTGCTCCTTGCTCAGAGGTAGCTGGGTCTGTCCACCCTTGGAGATGGGATAGCGGGTTAGATGGACCCCAGGTCTGACTCAGTCTGGCCAGCCCCTTGCAGCCAGTTTTGGGGGATGATTTGAGAGTGAGAATGGGTTGAGACACGGGCTGGGTTTACAAAGAAACCCAAGGTATTTAGGCACCTAATTCCTAGTGATTTTCAATCTGACACTTTTTCAGACTGTATCCCTTTGGGGCTGCTCCGAAGCTCATTGGAGTCAGCGGCGATGGGGCTGAACAGGCTTTGGGGCAGGCCCTGTGTCCCCGCATGGCTCTGTGCTGGTGCTTTTACCAGCAACTCCCACAACATTGATCGGGCGCCCTCACTCCCACCGACGCTGTTTTGCAGTTTCCCACTTGGTGTCCGAGAAGGGACAGACCCCGGCGGCCCCTGGGAGCGACGGAGCCGGGAGCAGAGACCCCAGCACAGCAGAATGCAGCGCCCGCCTGGAGCGTTTCCAATCCCAGCTGTGCCCCACGGCCCAGCCCGGCCCAGCAGGTAACCCCAGCGCGTGTGTCTCTGAGCCGCCCTCCACCCCGGGCACGGCCAGTGGGAACCCAGCTGCCGTCCCAGCCCCTGGGGATCCTGCAGGGCAGGGACACGCCGCCCCCTGCTGGCTGCACCGATCTGCCACCAGCCCCGCTCGGTGCCAGGCCACGAATGTACCCGCCTCAGCTGGGACCGGGCCTGGGGCAGCGCCATCTAGAGGCTGTTCAGGGTCATACCCAGCCATGAAGATCATAACAATGTCATACAAAGCTGTCTAATTTTTTTCTCTGTGTGTGTGTGTGTGTGTGTGTGTGTGTGTGTGATGTATTGTTAGTGAGATTGTCTTATGGTCCCACCCCCTCCTGTTCCCTGGCATCTGGGCCCCATGTCCCCTCCCAGTCCCCATCACCCTGGGTCCCAGCCTCCCCTCCTGTTCCCAGCTTAACACCAGCCCTTCCCCCAGTTCTTCCAAGACCCCTCTAGGCTGTTCTGGCCCTTTAAAGGGGCCTTAAAGTGAGACTCTCCCCTGTAGTGGGGGGGTGGGGGCTCTCCAGCTGGAGTGGAGCTGGGGTAAGGGCCCTCCCCCACCCTGTTCCCAATCCCCAAAATGGGGGGCAGATTGGCAGTGTGGCTAGAGTGCAGTGCACTATGGGTCTTCTCTGCTCCCCAGAGCCCATATGGGAGCACTGGATAAGGCAGAGCAGCCCCAAGGCTGTTATAACTGAAACCAAGAGCCAGGCAGGACCTGGCCCAGCCCCAGATTTCAGGGAGCACAAAGGGGACTGAAACCCATTTGAACCTCGTTCCTTCCCCAGTCACAGAAAGGGAATAGCCAGGAATGAGGCCCAGAGGGCTCAGAGCATTAATGACGCCTGTCTGTCTGCAGGGGGCTCCAGGTGCAAACTCTGCCCCACGGACTGGCAGCTGCGCGGGGACAAGTGCTACTGGGTCTCCAGAGGCCTTAAAACGTGGAGCGAGAGCCGCACTGATTGCATAGCGAGGGGCTCCCAGCTGCTGGTGATCCGGGACCCTGAGGAGCTGGTAAAGGGGTGATACCTTCCTGCTGGGGCTGCCCCTGCAGGGCTGGGCCCTGGGTGCAGAGTCCAGGGGCTCATAGGCTGCATGGTAGGGCTGGGATTGTCTCAGCTGCCCTGGGGATTTGGACACCTTGTTCCCATTAATTGTTGATAATGGAGTGTCCAAACCCTCTGTGCAGCTTTAACAATCCCAGGCTAACTCACTAGCCCCAGGATCAGAGGCACACAAAGACGGCTTAAAGCCATCAGTGCCTCCCCCTCCTGGGGTGTGCCCGATACAGCTCAGCTAGAGAGAGGGGCTGGGGGTGTGAGGATGGGGGCTACAGAGAGAGGGGGGATGGATAGGGATGGATGGATGGAGAGAGGGGTGTGTATGGGGGATGGATGGATGGGTGTATATGGGGACAGATGTATGGGGCTGGATACTGGGTGTGTATGGGGACAGATGTATAGGGCTGGATACTGGGTGTGTATGGGGACAGATGTATAGGGCTGGATACTGGGTGTGTATGGAGATAGATGAATGGGGATGGATACTGGGTGTGTACAGGGATAGATGAACAGACAGACAGACATTCTGGTCCTGAAGTTGTTGACAACCTGGATTCCCAAGAAAAGAGCCCGACAGCACATCTGGTCACCAGCTGCCTGTCCCACACTCCCTGCAGGAGTCTCTAAAGGACCTGACCCACAGTCCAAATCAGTTCTGGATCGGACTGTCCGTCTCCTCCCCGGAGAAGGCCTGGACCTGGCTGGATGGTTCCCGCTTGGATCAGACCCAGTGAGTGATTCCTTGAGTCAAACAATTTCCCTCCCCTCTGTGGGCAGAGGGGGCCAGGGCCAGGGATGGGGGAGATCGGGGAGAAGGTTGGGAGCTCTGGGGGAGCTGTGGTGTCAGACGATGCTGAGACCCCAGGTGGGTGGCTGGGGAGCCCGGCTGAGAGAGGGGCTGGGTGGGAGCAGACAGGGCCATGGGGCAGGGAGAGATTTGCGCATCCCCCAGCACAGAGATGGTGGCTGGAGCCCTGGGGGTGGGGGAGGTGGCCCAGAGTCGGGGTGTGGAGGGAGAAGAGCAAAGGGGCCAGGCCAGAGCCCTGGGGATCCCCCAGACAATGGGGCAGGGGCGAGGGGGAGACACAGAGCAGCCAGAGACCAGAGGGGACCAGGAGGGGGCAGCGTTGGCCCAGCCCGGTGGGGAGGAGAGGTGGAGCAGGGAAGGGAGCTGGACAGGGTCTAGCCCGGCAGGGCGGAGGAGGTTGGAGTAGGTCCCTGGGGTCTGGGCAGGGAGAGGCCGTTCGAGACCCTGGCCAGGGCCCTGACTGTGGGGAGAGGGGGCAGCCCCCAGGGCAGAGCTGGAGGAGACGACGGCTGCGGATCCTGTTGGAACGTTGAACAGGGAACTGACTGCGTGTGATGGACCCACACGCGCTGACAGGGCCCCTCTCCTTCGTCCCGCAGGTTCATGGTGTCAGGCTGGGATGAGTGGACCCGCTGTGGGAAGCTGTGGGGGAATCAGATTCATTCTGACACCTGCAGTTCTGTACGTAGGTGGATTTGCCAGAGAGACGCCGTCCCGCTCTGAGCGGGGCATTCATGGCCCTTTAATAAAGGCAAGGAGCCTTTCATCAATAAAAGCATCATGAGAGATCTTTGATACATTACCTAGCATCTGTCATGTGAGGCCCTCAAAGCACCTCCCAGCGCTCAGTCAGACTCATCATCCCCATTACATGGATGGGGAAACTGAGGCACCCATTGCAGCTTGACCTGGGTAGGGTTGCGCAGAGAGTCAGTGGCAGAGCTAGGAATTATTCTCCCAACACTGGACTCCCAGTCCCCCTGCTCTAAACCCCCACCCCTTGCGTAGAGCAAGGAGACAACCCATCCCCCCAGCTCTGACTCACTAGACCCCACTCCCCTCCCAGAGCAAGGGATAGACTCCTACTGGAACAATGGGGCAGCTGCCCCCTCTCGGCACAGTTGTCTCAGGCTCTTGGCAAACTCAGGAGCGTTGCTGGGTCAGTTCCGCTCAGGGCAGCTCACACCTGTCAAGGCAACTGGCTCAGGCTCGCCGCAGACTGAGGTGCTAATGGCCTCAGGAGCTGGGGTCCTGGGCTCGGGGGCCACACGGGGGCCCTGGTTACACTCTCCTACCTTTGGAGGTCTGGGCCTTGCTTTCCTGGCCATGTTAACACCCTTCTGGGGGGACCTTGTGGGGGCAGCTGCACTGAGCATGGTCAGGCTTTGGGGGCACCAGCAACCTCAGCTCCACCGTAAGGTGGTTTCTGAAAGGCGCAGGACTCGGAAAGGGCAGATTTCGGGGTGCGGGAGGGCTGCCGTGTGACAATCTGCCTGGGATCAAAGCATGAAATAATCCCTGCTGCTGTGTAAAGGGGACGACGATCCCTCCCTGGGTTGCAGAGGCTCAGGCCATTGCTGTGGGCAGATGGGCTCAGAGGCTCTAGTGATGGACCCCAGATAAGCCCTTAGACAGACTGTGCCCCTCACCCCGGTATCAGGGCGGCTGCAGCTGAAGGGGGGTAGGGTGTCTGTGGCTGGCTGTGAGCGCTGTTGTGGCTGAGCAGCATCCTCCCGAGCAGGGGATGGAGCTGAGGCTGGTGGGGCTGACCGGCCCTCTGCCACCCACACGTGTCCAGGGCAGTGACTCAGTTTCCTGTGCAATCTCACACCTGGGCCCCTCTCAGAGGTGTGGGCGCTTCTGCTCCAGCAGGAAGGCAGCCCTGCCCCACCTCCGCTGTGGGGGGAGCTCGACTGCTGCTCTGCCTGAGGACGATGCAGGATGAGGAGGGTGACATGGGGCTGGGGACCCACAGCTCCATAAGGGCAGCCTGTTTGCAGCTGGGAACCAAGGTGGTGACTGTAACTCCCTTCCTGCATCTTCCCTCCCCGCCATGGGATCCATGTCCCAGGAGCAGGGGCAGGGCTGGGCTGTCACTCCAATGAGGGGTCGCGGGCGGGGGGGCAGGAGGGTCTGCATGAAGCTGGGATATTATGGGCATAGGAGAGACTACCGGGTTTGCGCCTACTGATCCCTGCTCCCCTCTGAGTACCAGATTCCCAGCTCTCCCTGCTCTAACCCACTGCACTCCACTCCTCCCTCAGAGGTGGGATAAAATCCAGCCCCCTTGGACCCCCCCAATTCTACCCACTAGATCCCACTTCTACCACCAGCTCTCTATTGAAATTAGCAGGATCACTCCCAGGAGTCAGGGCTCCAGGATCAGCCCCTAAAGGTGCAGGGACCCGGCAGAGGTGTGAGACTAGGGGTGCCGTTTGTAGGGAATGCAGAACTAGCCTGAGTTCATGGCCAATGAGCAGCTGTGTGTGTGGAAGGGAAGATTAGTGGTCAGAACACCAGGCTGGGACTTATGGGTCCTTCCCTGGCTGAGCCACACACCCCGGGTGACTTGGGCCAAGTCTCTTCATTTCTCGAGGCTGCAGCTCCACATCTGTAAAATGGGGGTATAGATCCTTCCTTCATCTAGCCAGTTTGTGCGTGGCCAGGGGCAGGGTACTGTCTCTCACTGTCTGTCTGTGCAGCGCCCAGCACAATGGGGCCCTGATCTCAGCTGGGGCAGGGACTGTCTGTCTGTGCAGCGCCTGGCACAATGGGACCCTGATCACAGCTGGGGCAGGGACTGTCTCTCGCTGCGTGTCTGTGCAGCACCTGGCACAATGAGGCCCTGAGCTCAGCTGGGGCAAGGACTGTCTCTCCCTGTGTGTCTGTGCAGCACCTGGCACTGCTGGGCCCTGGTCTCAGCTGGGGTCTCTCACTGTTGTAATAATGAAATTTGTTTCCCCCCTTCAATTTAAAAGAGCTAGATCTGCAAGTGGTGTAAATCAGGATAAATTCTTTTGAAGTCAATGCACTGAGAGTATTTCTCACACCTGGGATCTGGCCCCATGGACTGCAGTGGGGCTACAGCTGGCTGACAGCAACTGGGATCTGGCAAGGAGCGTTTAAGGCTAGAAAATGTGTATCTGTGGAGCATGGTTGGTTGATAGCAGCTGAGGATCTGCCTCTAATGCTAGCAGTGAAATAATCCACCATGATCCTTCCCCCGCAGCTGCTGAGCCTGCCTCCATGACTCTCACTGTTCCAGCTCCCTGCAGGCACAGACACTGCTTAGTGGTGCTGGGTGCCAGGCGGGTCACTCTGACCTTGGCTGTGATCGTGCTGAGCCCATGTGGGTAAGTGCCTGGGAACAGACTCCCTGCGTCCCGGTCTCTGGGACAAGAGATTACCTCAGATCCGGTGTGCCCCATGCCCCCTGCCTTGAGCTCTGCCTGAGGAACACAGGATCGGGCCTTGCATGTTCTTTACTCCCCCAGCGTCCCCTGTAGTCACTGGCCTCACGCCCCCGTCACGGCTTGGGGAAGTGTCCCATACACTGGATCCAGCCATCAGCTCTGGTGAGAGACTCAGAGCATCCAGGTGTGAGATCTTTCGCTCTGACAGGGGCATGTTCCACATACTTCACTTCTCAGGCTGTTAATGAAGTAACCAGCAGGACTTGGTGTTGGTGCTCTATGGTTTACATGTTTCCAGGAAAAAAGTATTTGAATAGAAAAATGGCCTGTTTTCTAAACTGAAAATTTTGGCAAAACTTTTTATCAAAATATTTTTGGAAATTTTTCTTTTATTGTTTATCACTTTTTCCTAATTTTCCTTTTTAATATAATTTCTCAATACCCTTCCCCCCTTTTTTAAAAATCCCTGTTTCTTTTTGGAAATGACATGCAAAAAAGGAAAGCTAGGGAACAAAATACATAGGAAAAAAGAAAAACAAAAGCACCAAAATAAAATATGGCAAATTTAAATAAAACCACAAAAGCCCTTTAAAAACACTTTCAAATTAATAGAATGAAAAACAAAACAAAAACCTCCAAGCAACTCCTCCACAAAACACAAATCAACCCTCTCTCAAAAAATTAAGTAAAAAAACAAACAAAAAACCCTTGAGCCTCTCCAAATCTCCCCCGAAATATCTAAAAACAAAGGAGAAAAAATTAACCAACCAAAAAAAAATGAGTAACAAAAAATCCCAAAAGACAGAAAACCCCAGTGAACACAAAGGAAGACCTTTGCCCCTCAGCCCCCCAAGAAACTACAAGGAAGAAACTTTTAATAAAAACTTGAAAATTGGATCCATTTTATACTCTGCAAAAATGGAAACAATTTCAGATTTTTTGCCCAGCTCTGTTACTTTGCTATTCCACATCCAGGCAGCAGGTGAGCCCAAGCTAACTAAGGGCTTGTCTATCACAGAGGAGCAAACTTCCCTGCTCTTCACAACAACCCTCTTGCGGGAGGTGGCTGCTACATCCAGGAACGATTCCTGGCTATCGGGGCAGGTTTGCCTGAGCAGTGACGATGCTTCCACTGGAGCTGGTGGCCCGTTTTGTCAGTGACAGCAATCGGAGCAGGACGGGGACGTGGGCGCAGAATTTGCCTGCAATAGAAAAGATTGAATGTTAAAATATGGTATCCCTGCCCTTCACAGGGCAGCGCTCCGCTCACAGCAGGCTGCAGCATGAGGTTCCCCCCTACCCCCCCGTTCCTTTCCAGCTGGTAGTGGCCAAGGGAAAGCTGGGAAATGTAATTCTTTCCCTGCTCCAGGGTTGGCCCTATAGGCAGGGAGCTAACCAAGGAACTACAGCTCTCATGCCGCTCAAGCAGGCGCTTGCTTTGCTGGTGCCTAGGGCCGCCCCTGCCCGCCCCGCCCCTGTGCAGATCAGCTATCTCCCTCCTGCTGGGAGACGCAGCTGATCGGCCAGGTATGCTGCTAAGCCGGAAAGGCCTCTCCGAGTCCTTCCCCTCCCCTCCTCTCCCTGCCTGGTGATCAGCTGTCTCCCTCCTGCTGGGAGACACAGCTGATCAGCGGGGGCGGGGTATGATGAGGCAGGCTGGGGGAAGCCGGCCAGGCCGTTCAGAGCGGAGCACGTGAGGTGCCGCTTTTTTTAAAATGTGGGGAAGGGAAGCAGCTGCTTCTCATGCATCCCACTAGCTACGCTACTGCCATGAACCCCACCCATTCCCAGTAAGCAAAGGATGAATCCTTACTGTGGCTGGCAGAGATGGGGGGAGCCAGCCCCCTGAGCACCCGGACAGCAGCTTACAACAGAAGATCAGCACAGCCGCTGCTAACCCAGCCCCCCAAGGCAGGCAGTTAGAACGGAAAAAGGAACTGTTCCATGGGCACCTCTGTCGCAGTGCCATGTCCCTCCAGGGTCCCTTCCCCCAGGGACAATCCAGCAGCTCCTTGCCAATACTCCAGACAGAGCTCTGATTTGTGTCTGTGGTCTCACGAGGGCCTTTCTGCAGCATCCTCCTTCCATCCCACATGTATTTGCCCCACTCTGCCCCACATCATGTCACTGCCGCTCCCACCCCATCCATAGCATTCCCCATCTCCTTGTGCAGCTCTCTGCTAGCTACATCCTGTCCCTCCAGCTCAGAGGTGTCAAACCCATTCAGAGGAGAGGGCTGGGTTCACAGAACCATAGGGTTAGACAGGACCACAAGGGTCACCCACTCTAACCCTCTGCCAAGATGCAGGATTTGTTATGTCTAAACCATCCAGGACAGATGGCTCCAGCCTCCTTTCGAAGACCTCCAGCGAAGGAGCTTCCACCACCTCCCAAGGTGTCTGTTCCATTGCCCTGCTGTTCTTCCAGTTAGGAAGTTTTTCCTGAGATTTAATCTAGACCTGCCATGCTGCTGTTTGAACCCATTGCCTCTTGTTCTGCCTCTGTGGCAAGACAGAGCAACTTTTCTCCATCTTTTTTATGGCAGCCTTTCAAGTACTTGAAGTCTGCTCTCAGATGCCCCCTTCTATCGTCTTTTCCAAACTAAACATACCCAGTTCCGTCAGCCTTTGCTCACAGGGCTTGTGTTCCATCCCTTGGGTCATCTTTGTCCTTTGCCTCTGGATTCCTTCCAATTTCTCTACATCCTTTCTACACATCGGTGACCAAAACCGGACACAGCCCTCCAGATGCCACTGTGCTGCCTTGGCCTCACCCCTTTTCCCCACCCCTCTTCATTGGAGAGCAAATTTGGGGCAAAAACTGAACATGCTTCAGCTTTCATCTGATTTTGTTTTCTTTTGGTGTACAGCGGTTTTTTAGGGGGAAAATCAATATCAAATAAAAATCAGTTTTCTGTTGCCAACCTAAAAAACAAAACATGGTGGGTTTTTCACAAAACATCAATTTTTTCCCCTTGAAAATTTTGACAAAAATTATTTTTCCCTGCAGTTTCATGGGAGTTTTCCCCAGAAGAGGAAAGATTTCCTGCTAGCCCTAGCTGCAAGCTAAAGTTGTGTGTGTAAGAATTAAATTAAATCATTGTCAGTGTTGCCAACTCTCACAATTCTATCACAAGCCTCACAATATTTGGTGCTTTTCTTAAAGCGCCAGCTCCTGGAGTCATGTGATTACACAAGAATCTAAGCATTCCTTATATAAAGCCAATTCCTTGCTGTAGTGAGGCAGCCTGGCTCCCAGCTGCCCCAGAGAGGGATGAGCCCCTCCAGATGCCAAAGTGGGCAGAGCCACTGGAGCCTGCGCCCACCCCCCCAGAGCTCAAAGCGTAGGACTGGAAGTACAAAAGCCCAACCCCAGGGCTCAGAAGCTGCCAGGCTGCCAGAGAGGCCAGACGCTGGTGGTCTGGCTCCCGCCGGGCAGACTCCTGCACCTGTGACCAACCCAAGGACTGGCCATGCCAGTCAAGGCCAGATGCCGACCAGACGCCGGAGAAGCTGGTAAGCCTACCTGGGAGAAGCGACCCCAAATTGCTGCCAAACCTGCTTGCAGAGTACCTTGAGGAGCCCATAGTGCTTGATGCCGTGGAAGACGCCGACCAGACGCAGGTACTGCTAGAGGAGGAGGTAGGAAGTAGCCCGGGGGCGGCCGACTCTAGCCTGGCTGTGGCACACCCAGAGCCGATGTCAGTGTGTTGCGGCCAGGATCCTCACTGACCCAGCAGCAGGCCGCTGTTAGGGCCCCGGGCTGGGAAGCAGTGGAGTGGGTGGACCTGCGTCCCCTCTACCACCCCACTCAAGGGTGGCATCTCCCCCTCGCCCCAGATACTATTGCCTAGGAACCTGGGTTTTCTTCCTGAACTATTTGCCCAGCCCCTGCCTGAGGGTCTGAGCCCTTGACTGTTCCCCGCGCCCCCCCCCCCAGGCTAATTCCCCGACGCATCGGACCTAAATAGTGAGGCGGCCTGGCTCCCAGTCACCCCAGAGAGGGGCAACCCCCAGCCGAACCCCTCTACACTCGCCTGTTTAGTTCCATAGGATAGCTTGAAAACATGACCAGAGTGGGCCCTAAATGCTCAGAAACCATACGTCAATTAAAATACCCTCTGAAATTTATTTAAAAAAAACCCTCAAACTTTTGAAGCCAATGTCATTATCTGGGGACCTGATCCATGATTTTTAAACACTTGGGGTTGACAATACTGATTATGGGCTGCATCAATATGTGGTCTGGTTACCTTCAATCTGTACTATAGCAGTGCAATCAGTCTGAGCATGAAGCCAGCTCCCACAGGACAATATAACGAGATTTCAAAGCCCGACATCATGTTTGCTTAGCAATGGGGATTCCCATCCTCCGCTCTCTGCACTGGCTCCCTAGAGAATATGAGATCAAGCCTAAGATCTCCCAACGCACTTCACAAATTGGGCCCAGGGCAGCGAAAAGCTCAACTCCACATCTGTGCTGCAACAAAGCTCCCTGAAACACAGGTTCCGAATATACAGCTGGGTGAAATTTTTCACACAAACCATTTTTCCCCTGAGATAAATGCAGATCCAGTGAGACCAGAATATTTGGCAAATTCATCTCGGTTTTGCCAAGTTATCTCAGTACAAATAACAAACCAAAACTAACTTCAAAAAAGTCAAAATGTTTCATTTTTTGACCTTTTTACAACAAAATGTTTGGAAGGTTCAAAGTGACTTGTAGCTTCAAAAACTTCCTTTCGTTTTATTGAGCAAATGCTTAAAATGCTCAGAAGAAAAAACACCACGGTTCATTTTGAATCCAACAAAATATTTAATTCGACCCCAAATTATTTTTTTCAATTTTTTGATTCACCAAAACTTTCAAAGATTTTCATTTTTCAGTTCAACCCAAAATAAATGTTGGTATTTTTCAGATGGCCAGCGCACCAAACCAAATCCATTATTTCCCAGCTTTATCTGCACCTCTCTGTGCAGAAGATAGAGGTTTCTTGGGGTAGGTTTGCAGTGCAAAAAAATCCTGCAAAGCCCTGCAGCCACGAGTCTCAGTCCCTGGGTCTACAGACTGAGGTTTGTGGGCCTTGGGCCACGTAGACATTCCCACTCAAGCTCTGAAACCCAGCTCGGGGCAGCTCTCAGACCCTGAGCTCCAGCCCAAGCGGGAATGTCTGCACAGCTATTTTTAGCCCTGTAGTGTGAGCTGGAAACTTGCTACCACGTTTGGGTTTTTGCAGTGTAGACGCACCCTTGGGGGCCAGACAGGGCTGTGGAACGAAGTCCAGCAGGCTCTACGAGCCTCCCCAGGCTCAGCACTCGGGGGGGACTTTGACCTGCCTTCACTAACGCAAACGGAAGCCCGGCTGGTAGAAATCACCCTGGAAAGTTCCCCTCTCCGGCAGTAGGGGGCAGCGTGCGTCCATGCGGTGCCCGTTCACACCCCTAAAAGCGATGCAGAGGGTGCTGAGCGTTGGCAATAGCCGGACTCTCTTAACTCCCTGAGATGCCCCGTGAGCCAGGTGATAACTTTCCCCAGCGGCAGATGACCCGATAGCTGCAGGGACGGCCCCTTCCTCGGAAGCAGCTGGCGCCGGCCACCGGCAGAGACAGGATACTGGATGAGGGGGACGTCGGGTCTGATCCAGCCTGGCGGTCCCTGGGAAGCCAGAGGTTACCTGCCACTAAGTGATTTGTGTTCTCTGGCTGAATCTCCTCTGCCCCGACCCCCACTCCCAGCCCCCCAACGGCAAGAATTACAGGCTGTGCCTGGAGTGAGTGAGCAGCTGAGACACGGGGTCATTCTACAGGGCCTGGGGGATTTCCCATGTCTGAACGAGCTCTCCCCTGACATCCAGCGATGAGCTGGGGAGAAGATCTCAGCACCGGACGGTATTTGCATAGACTCACCCACTAGCGCAGGTTGTCAGCAGATGCAGCTGGGTCGCCAAAGTGATCGGTTCCGGCTGGTGCTGGGTTACAAACCCCTTTAGTGCTGAGTGCGGGAGCACTGTGAGTGCGATCGTAGGCTGCGATCCCTCATTGGGACTGATTCTGAGCGGCACCTGCTGAGGCTCTGACCCTCTCAGATTTTTGACACCGTTCCCCTCACCAGGGCCGCCTGGAGGATTCAGGGGGCCTGGGGCAGGGCTGGGTCTTTGGTGGCAATTCAGCAGCGGGTCCCTCTCGGAGGGAAGGGCCCGCCGCCGAAGTGCCATCGAAAACCTGGAGCGGCTCGTGGGGCCCCTGCAGGGCCCGGGGCCTGGGGCAAATTGCTCCACTTGCCCCCCCCCGGGCGGCCCTGCCCCTCACCCTGGTGTCAGGGCAGCCGAGCCCCCTCAGGGAGTGGAGGATGGGGGGTGTCCAGGGCTGGCTGGGAGCTTTTGCTTGACAGAGCCAATATCTGCCAGAGCAGAGAGAGGAGATTCAGGCCGGAGCCTCTGACTGTCGTCCCATCAACCACAGGGCTGCAGCCGGAAACCCCAGCTCAGGTGTCTCTGAGCCGCCCTCCGCCCCGGGCATGGCCAGTGAGAACCCAGCTGCCATCCCAGCCCCTGGGGATCTAACCACACGGCTCAGCACGATCACAGCCACGGTCACAGTGACCCGCCCAGCGCCACTAAGCAGCGTCTGTGCCTGCAGGGAGCTGGAACAGTGAGAGGTGGGGACGCAGGGTCAGCAGCCGCCCCTGAAATTTTGCTGCCCCAAGCACGTGCTTGGTTTGCTGGTGCCTAGAGCCGGCCCTGCTTGTAGGTACAGAGACCAGAGCCCCTCAGTCAGGTCCATCTTGGGGAGCAGGGAGGCCAGAGCCCCATCTGGGCCTCCCTCCATTTCCCCAGCCAGCTCCAAACTGAAAGCCCCTCCAGCCTCTCCTCTGCCTTTGTCTCTTTCTCGGGCCAGGAGGCCACTTGATCTCTTTGTTCTCCAACACCTTCAGTTGGCACCTTGCAGGGAAGGGGCCCAGGCCATCAGTTGCCAGGAGACAGGGCGTCGGCCATTCTCTGCGCAGACAGGATCACACTGGCCCTCTAGGGTTCTGCAGCAATCACACTCCCTTATCCCACCACCTAGATACTTAAGAACTGCATAGGGGAAACTGAGGCACCCACAGAGTATTCAGAGAAAACATTAAGAACTGTTCCACTTTGTCACATATTTGTATTATAATAGGCCCTACAGGAGATCAGGGTCACATTGTGCTGGCCGCTGCACAGACACACAGTGAGGGACAGCCCCTGCCCCAGCTGAGATCAGGGTCCCGTTGTGCCAGGCGCTGCACAGACACACAGCGAGAGACAGTCCCTGCCCCAGCTGAGATCAGGGCCCCGTTGTGCCGGGTGCTGCACAGACACACAGCGAGAGACAGTCCCTGCCCCAGTTGAGATCAGGGCCCCATTGTGCCGGGCGCTGCACAGACACACAGGGAGAGACAGGCCCTGTCCCAGCTGAGATCAGGGCCCTGTTGTGCCGGGCGCTGCACAGAAACAGTGAGAGACAGTCCCTGTCCCAGCTGAGAACAGGGCCCCGTTGTGCCAGGTGCTGCACAGACACACAGGGAGAGACAGTCCCTGCCCCAGCTGAGATCAGGGCCCCGTTGTGCCAGGCACTGCACAAACACACAGCGAGAGACAGTCCCTGCCCCAGCTGAGATCAGAGCCCCTTTGTGACGGGCACTGCACAGACACACAGGGAGAAACAGTCCCTGCTCCACCTGAGATCAGGGCCCTGTTGTGCCGGGCGCTGCACAGGACCACAATAAGAGACAGTCCCTGCCCCTAAATGTTCGCAATTTAAGGTCCTTATAAAAGCCAGTGAAGCGAAGACAACGCCAGGTTGATTTCAATGAGCTTTGGGTCAGGGCCTAAATCGACAAGGCCGAGGGCGGGTGGCAGGTGTGTAGATTGAGGAACTGAGACACAGAGACAGCTTGGCATGTGCAAGGTCCCATAGGGAGTCTGGGGCCCTGAATCTACCTCTCCGGAGTTGAAAGGAAACATGGGCCTTTATATAGACACTTGTCTCTGCCCCTAAACCCCCTACACTGAGTAATGGGAGCAGGGCTGGTTGGGAACGAAGACACTTCGGTGCTGCAGCCATGGGGTGAGCTGGGGCAAGTTGCTAGGGGACAGGCAGAGATCCTGCTACGTTCTCACCCCGCCTGTGCCACCAGTGGTGAAGTGTGAGTTGGCCAGTGCCGCTGTCCCTCCAATGGGAGCTGCGTCACCCGAGGCCAAGCTTGACATTGCCAAAGGCCTCGTCCCTCAGCTGCTGTTTGTCCGTCTGCAGGAGCTGGGCAGGGGCGGGAAGTATCAGGTTTAGAAGTTGACATTACTTCCAAACGGGATCGAAACATGAAGAGTTTCACCCTTCTCAAAGCCAATCGCTTTGACTTTTTCTAAATGAAACTGCATCGGAGTTGGTCTGTTCCTGCAGAACATTTTGATTTTGTCCAACCAGCATTTTCCCATGAAAAATTGCTCCATGGGGAAATTTTCAACCAGCTCTACTTAATAGCTCTTGTGCATGTGCAAAGTGCGTTGTGCTGCGAATGGGAACAGACTCCCATGGGCACAAAGCAGCATTTCCTTTGTTGTGTTTTAGTTTTGCAATTGTTCACTGTTTCAATCCATTCATCTATATGTAGAAATATCTTCGGCCACCCTTGCTTTGTGCAAGGCCACGCCGCTTAGCAAACGTGAAACCACCAGTTCTGCACCAGTTAACCATGTTTCTTTGCAACAACACCAGCTCAGTCTCCAGATAACAACCTACTTCTGCAAACTGCTTTCCATGACCACACTAGGAGGTCACTTCATGGTTTTCGAGCACCAGGCCAGTTTCTTAGCTCCAAATCCTGCTCTCCTGAGCCCAGAGCAATGGGTGTATTTCAGCTCAGCGCTATAATGGGACTGTCTGGCCTTGGTTCTCTTCTATGCCATTGGCCTGGGCTGTCGCTTCACGCACACTCAGAGCAGGGGGGCGTCACTGCAGTGATGACGTCAGACTGTGACTGGGAGATGTAAGATCCAGCCTTGGCCACAGTTACTCTGCTGCTGGCTGGGAGACAGACCCGGCTCTTCCTCCGTGCTCCTGAGGAATTAGCCATTGCTCCAGAGACAGCCCTGCCCTGGTGGTGCTGGGGGATGTGATCAGCTCCTCCTCAAAACTGGTTTTGCTGCTGTGTTTGCATGTGAACAGGACCAGGGATTTTGCACACAGGGGAGGTCTGGCGTCCGTAGAGCAGGGAAATGTTGCAATAACCATGCAGATGTTTCTCCATTGTGAAGCTGGACTCTCCAGCCCAGCTGCAGGGTTCGTTCTAGGTCTCAAGTCATTTGAAATTGTTTGTTAGTTAGGTTTGCAATGGCCCTTGACAAACTAGCAAACAACAGGCCAGGTCATCAGCAAGTGTAAATTGGACCTACTGTCCATTGATGCCAGTGGAGCTACGGCCGATTGACACAAAGTGGGGATCTGGCCTGGGGCTGGTTTGAGATCAGGACCAAGGAAGTGTAGAAAAGAACATTCGTTGTCCCTGCGGCTTTGCCCACACTAGGAAATGTGCACATGCCGGATAAGGAGTCTGAGCAATGCAGGCAGTTGCATCTGTCACCATCAACGGGTGAATTTCCCAGAACAATCAAGGCACCTAGTGAGAGGGTCTTAGCTGAACAGACGGAAAACAAGGGCAGCTAGTTGTGGAGATACAGTGTAGCCAACTCCCCATGATTAACACTGCTTATTACAGTCTCCCCCCCTCAGAGGAAGCACATGGGGCCTGGCTCTTGGTCACACAGTTCCTGAGGTTGGGAATCAATACGATGCATTCAATCAATAAGGAAGGTTCAACAAATGAAGAGGTTGCGCCTGTGCTCCCCGTGTTCTGGGGGTCTGCATGGGGCCTTCAGCAGAATTTAGAGCAGCCTGAGGGCTGCTCTAATTTACATTCTGCTCCCCATAGGCCCTGGCCTGCCTGGGCTAGCCATAGGGCAGTGTGCTCTGGGCCCCCCCTCCAAATTAACCCCCTATTCGGGGGGCCTGAGAGCAGGGTGTTTGCAAGGTCTTTATAACAGCTCCACACCAGCCACAGAGATCCCTAGCATAAGGGTTTCCAGGGGGCTGTTTGCATCCCTTGTAAGGTGCATTTATGCTTCCAGAGCAGAACAAAGTGACCGGATTGTGATGGAGAATCAGGCCTCAGTGACACCTGTGCACAGAGGGGGAGGGGAGATTCTGCTTTGGGAATGTCTCAGTCTCACTTTGCACAAGTGTAAGTGGCTTTGACAAGGCGGAGAGCAGGGAAGACAGACCCCAAGTGTCAGCACGAATGATCCAGCTACCCTGGAAGGGGCTGGTGGGCTGAGAAAGGCTCTGCAGTGACCAAAACCGCAGGTTTCCACAGGTTCTTAGAATGTGTTCAAACCCCCTGGGCTAGAGAAAATTCTCACTGCCCTAACATGGGGGGTGCGGTTCTGCACAGATCCCAGGTGAAGGACACACAGGGGAAGGTTGGTCTTGTGATTGAGCTAACGGGCTGGGGATCAGGAGATCGCATTTCAATTCACGGCTCTGCCACTGAGTCCTTGGGTGACCTGGGACAAGAATTTGTGCCTCAGTTTCCCCAGCTGTAAAATAGGAACAAGGCACCTTCCTTTGTCTGTTTTCTCTGCGTCAGCTAAACTCTTCAAGGCAGTGTCTGTTCCTGTCTACACATAACAATATTCTCGCTTATGCCAGGAGATCCAGCGAATGTGTGTGTGTGTGCATGTGTGTGTGTGTGGAATCAATGGAGTGTGTTCCATACCCTGACATTTCCCCTGCATCAGAGGCAGAAGGAGCAGACTATCGGCATAGTAACCCAGCACCTCCTGCTTTACACCACCAGGACAATTCTCCGCTGGTCATTTCCGGCCAGAATCCAGATCCTTTGTGCCACCCGAGTGGAGCGACGGGGACAGACGGACCCTAACCGAGAATCCAGCGCAGCATCTCCATGCCCATGGATGTCCCACATGCTCTGAGACAGCTCAGCTGGGGAGGGAACAGACTTCAGGTTCCAGGTGGTGGTTCGCCACCCACAGTAAGTGGTCACTCAGCTTCTCACTTGAGCAATGAGAGAGCTGGGGGCCAGCGTCCCCAAACAGGGACCCCCGAATTGTTATGTGTAGCTGAGATCAGGGATAGCTGCTCTACAAGCTTCTAGTCCCGCAGTCTAGAGGTTTCCACAACCACATGTGTGCCAGTGAGCAGTAGCGGCCGTCTGGCATAGGGGTGGCAGGTCGCCCAGCACAGGAGGCGCCAGCAGACTAGACTCTGATGTTAGGACTGGAGTGGGTAGAAAGGTTTTGAAATTCAAAATGTTGATGAACATTTTTAAATGAAAACTTTGATGCATTAGAAGGGACGAATTTTGGGGCACATTTTTCAGCCTGCTCCGATGTAAACCTTACAAAGGAATGTAGATTTCTAACAAACCTTATAATGCACAGGAGGCAGAACAAGATTCAGGACATTGACACTAAGTTACTGTAAAATGTTCCGGAGCTTTCACGCCTCCCTTGCTAATAATGGACGTCTGTTTTGTATCTGACGTTGAGCTAACTGAGAACGGAAAGCACCTGAAATCCTTGCTCCTGGTAGCGCTCTGACATAAGCCAGAAACCACAGCAGGTAACTGCACAGATATTCCCAGTGTGAAACTGAATGTATCGGGCAAGGTGACAAATTTGAAGCCACTCAGGACGAATGGCCTTCGGTACCACGGGACATCCTCTGACTCAGAACTGTCTGGGATCATTTAGGAGCCTAGGGGCTAGTCTGCACCAGAAGCTCTCCCACCAGTGGTGTAACATTCATTCACGGGGATGCAGTGGGTCCCACCCTGGAGCAATGTACCCAGTTATACCGAAGTAAGTGGCAGTTAGACAAGGTCTCTCTGTGACAGAGCTGACAATAGGACAGTTCTAAAAAATCTTCATGGATTTATTTTACCTACATGGGTAAATGTCACACCCAGGTCTTTATTACATGCCACTAACGTACTCCCATGCTTGGAACTTTTCCATGTGTGGAGAGATGGGATATCGTAGCAATAGTATATTTATTATTATTATTGTCCCTTTCAGGGCCGCCTGGGGAGGGGGGAAGTGGGGTAATTTGCCCCAGGCCCTGGGCCCCACAGGGGCCTCCATGAGAGTTTTTTGGGGCCCCTGAAGCAGGGTCTTTCACTTGCTCTGGGGGCCCTGGCAAACTCTCGCGAGGCCCAGGTCCCCGGAGCTTCTTCCGTTCTGGGTCTTCAGTGGCAATTCGGCGGGGGGGGGGGGTGTCCTTCTGCTTCTGATCCCGCCGCCGAAGTGCCCCAAAGACATGCGTCGGGGGGTCCTTCCACCCGGGGACCCGCCGCTGAAGTGTCAGGTCTTCGGTGGCAATTCCCTGCCGCCGAAGACCCCAGGCCCCCTGAATCCTCTGGGCAGCCCTAGCCCCTTTGGCCTGAGAGTTTTGCTGGTATTGAGGGCCTTGCAGGGTTGTTTCCATTAGAATGAGAAATCGGTGACATGAGTCAGGTCTGTTCTTGGTGTAATCTCGTGTATTTCAGAAGAACGTCCACAGAGTCCTTGTTTCCATAAACACAACAGAAAGAAACAACCAGAGGCCTTGTACTTGCTCCTGTTAGACGGGCTGGAAAAAGCATCCACAAAACAGTTATGCCAACCTGACTGAAGTCTGGCTAACCGGGGTTTCTGGGTAGCCCCTGAGTGGAAAAATACCAAGGTGTATGCTCACAGAGAGCGGGAACAAGTAAGAGAAAGAGCTTTAAGCTGCATTCTTGTGTGCACTGTGCTAACAGTTTCTTTAAAGAACTTTAAGGAGTCTCTCTGTTCTCATTCCCTGGTTCTGCTCTCTGTCTGTCCTACACTCCCTCGTCCTTAACATCTGGTGCTTGACGCCATACCGATATGAGGTTTGTTAAGATGTCATTAATTGCTTAATGTTGTAGAATGTAGGAAAGTAGGTATGCGTGTATATAAAAGGTTTTAGTTACAAGGGGATGGGAGGAGTTGTATAAATGCATAATCTATGCCGCGATGGAATTGTCTATACAAACTCACATTAGTTGTAAAGAGTATGCTGGTTCTCTCTGGAGACGGGCTGCTCTCTATTGTTGTGCATCCTTTAATAAAGAGCTTTTGATCGGACCTTGCTGGTGTTGCCTTTCTCTCTGCGGTCAGACAACAAACCTCGCCGTCTGGGTTTGAGTCCCCGACAACTTTGGTGACTCCGCCGGGACCCGTCTGACTCTCCAGCGTGAGGCCGGACTCCGAGGCAACGCAGCGCGCACCCTCCGGTTTAGAGGGGCCTTGCCTGGTGATCTGATCCCTGCGTCGGCGATAAGGCGTGTTCTGTGAACCAGCTGAAGCTTGTAGAAATCCAGCAACGTCCACCTACCCATTGAGTAGGGTCCAGGTTGTCTGGGTTTGAGTCCCAGCCTGGATTTGAATCCCAGGGTTGCGCAGGATCCAGGTAGTCTGAGTTTGAGTCCCAGTCCAGGTGTTCGAGTCCATGGAAAGGTAAGCAAGCGCTCGACACGGGGAGGTGAGGTTAGAGTCCCCTTATTAAAATGGGACAATTTGGCAGTAAGTGCCCGGGGGATGCCCCGTGGTCTCTGATACTTAGAGATTGGAAGGGAATCGATGGGACAGCTGGCTTGGCTAAATCTAAAATGAGAAATTTATGTCAAATTCAATGGCCTTCCTTCACCGCTCATTTGTCCTCGACTGGAGATGGGCCAAGCTGCGGAACTCTTTCCACAGACAGGATGAATTCCCTGGGGGATATTCTGGTTGATCTCAGACCGGGACAAATGGACTATTTATTTGTGTGGTATAATTATAAGCCAAAAGAGGGACGTACAGCTTTTGAAGCAGTATGTTTAGAAGAGTCTGTTAAAACTCCTCCATCCTATGCCCCGGAAGCTCAGTTAGAAGAAGAAGATGGAGTATATCCCAATGACAATCCCCTTGCGGCAAAGCCCCAGAGAAATGGCAAAGGGGGACAAGACAGGAGTGGAGGGGGATGTCCGAGGAGCGGGTCTTCCTGGATCCTTGAGAGAATTCTCTGGAGGTTTTGTGGCACCTTTTGGTTCCCCTGCAAGTGCAGAAATAATCCAAGCCCCTTTGTGAGCTTATCCTGTGCTTCAGAATAATGGGCAGCCTGAGAGGGTGCTTACACACACGCCGTTTACAACTGCAGATGTACTGAATTGGCAGCGTTCTGTGCCATGTCTTCGGGACAATCTTGAGGCTGTGGAAAGAATGTTCCAGACTATTTTTTCTATTCATTTACCAACGTGGGCAGATGTGATTCAGTTGCTAGATACCCTCCTAACCGAAGATGAGTGTCAAAAGGTTAAGGAAAAGGCTGCTGCATATTATGGGACTCAAACTTGGGGAGCCATGCCCACTGCTGAGCCAAACTGGGATCCGAATGTGACTAGAGACAAGGAAGAATTCAGTCAATATTGACAGGCTGTTTTGCATGGGCTGAAGGCAGCAGGAGAGGCTCCCCCAAACTGGAGTAAGGTTACTGCATATGTCCAACTTCCTAACGAGCACCCTTCCGATTCCTGTACTCGGTTAACGAAGGAGGTGAGAAAACACAGTCATTTGGGCTTAGAATCGGACTCTGGAAAAGAAACGATTAAGCTGGTGTTTATGGCACAGTGTGCAGAAGATACTGCAAAAGGGTTTAGGGAACATCCGGATGAGATGCAAGGAAAAAGTTTACCCGAAGTGCCTAGTATTGATACTCGAGTTTATAATGGGAGAGAAGAATTAAAAGAAAAAGAGAGAAAGAAAGAAAAACAAAAGGATCTGAAAGATCAGATATTGCTGTTGGCCGTGGCCATATCGGGAGGCAGAGGAAGAGGCTGTGGCTGGAATTGTGGTTCCAGGGAAGGACGAGGAGGTGGATTAAGAAGGGGATATGGACGGGGGTGGGTGGGTGTAAGTCCCAGTTATAATGGAGGCCACTATTGTGGTGAGGAGGGACATTGGCAAAGAGAATGCCCCCGCAGGCTAAAACCTGGCTATAAACCTGAGGTAGTGGGTCAGTTTTCCGTGGAACAAGAATGAAGGGAGGCGCCACTCCCTTGGGGTCCTGAGGTTTATGAAGCTGGAATGATACAGTTTAAGTGTGATGCACTATTTCCAGTGGTTCCCCTGAAATTAGGACAAAAAACTTTTCAATTACTAGTGGACCCAGGGGCCACTCATTCGGCTATACCTGAGGGAGCGGCACCAAAGGGCAGACCTGAAAAATGTGTGATGGGAGTTACTGGGAAGCCTGAACGACATTTCATGGCAAATCGTTGCATGACTACTCTAGGTCCTATTTCAGTTCAGCATTCCTTTCTGTTAATGAATGGCCCAGTGAATCTACTGGGGAGGGAGGGATTTGTTATGTAAACTGCATGCCCGAATCTTCTGTACTCCTGAAAGTATTTCCCTCTGAGGCCCGGTCCACACTACACTGTTAAACCGATTTTAACAGCGTTAAATCGATTTAACGCTGCACCCGTCCACACTACACTGCTCTTTATATCGATTTAAAGGGATCTTTACATCGATTTCTGTACTCCTACAAAACGAGAGGAGTAACACTAAAATCGATATTACTATATCGATTTAGGGTTAGTGTGGATGCAAATCGATGTTATTGGCCTCATTCTTTTACAGTAGCTACCCACAGTGCACCGCTCCAGAAATTGACGCTAGCCTCAGACCACGGACGCCCCCCACCGAATTAATGTGCTTAGTGTGGACGCGCACAATCGACTTTATAATATCTGTTTTATAAAATCGGTTTAAGCTCATTCGAATTTATCCTGTAGTGTAGACGTACCCTGATTTCCGGTGGAAAAAGCTTACCTGCTAACGCAGTTAACTGATAGCAGTTGTGAAGTGTTTCCCCTCCGAGTCCAGCATGAAGTTAGCTCTATAGTGTGGGGAGGAAAGCATGATGTGGGTCTGGTGAAATCAGCCTCGCCTCTAAATCCGGTAATAAAGGCTAATATGCCTCCCCCAGCTCAGAGACAATATCCCCTTAAAATCGAGGCCATACATGGACTTGAGCCCTTGTGCAAAATTTCAAGAACAAAGGAATTTTAGTGCCGTGTGTCTCGCCCTGTAACACCCCCATTCTGGCTGTAAGGAAGCCACAGCCTGGCCCTGATGGAAAACCTGTGTATAGAATGGTGCAGGACTTAAGACTCATTAATCAGTATGTGATGCCAGAACATCCTGTGGTGCCAAACCCAAGTACTATTTTGGCAATGGTGCCACCTGAAGTGGAATGGTTTACATGTATGGACTTGGTAAATGCTTTTTTCTCTGTACCAGTGGCCCCAGAAAAACAGTACCTCTTTGCATTTACTTGGGGGGGGGGGTCCCTGGCACAGCGGGAAAAGGGGATAAAAGGTTTGGACGCCTGGGACAACTCACTTGGACCAGAATGCCTCAAGGTTATATGGAAACCCCGGGCGTGTTTGCCAGGGTTTTAGCAGAGGACTTAAAAGATGTCCAGTTGCCAGCTGCCTCTGGTCACCCTGGTGACGTATGTTGATGCTATTTTGGTGGCTTCCAGGACTCGAGAGGATAATGAAGTTGACTCTGTCTATTTACTCAATCAATTGGCATCGAAAGGACATAAGGTCAGCCCTACAAAGTTGCAATGGGCTGGGCAGGAGGTAAAGTACCTCGGGTATAAATCGGGTCCTGGAATACGTAGTCTGGATCCCCAACGAATTGCAGCTATTGTTAACATTTCATTTCTTACCACTAAGCGCGGCATGTGGGGTTTTATCGGCACGATCAGATTTTGTTGCCCTTGGATTATTTCAGATGGAGCCTGGCTAAAGCCTCTATCAAGTATAATTCCCAAATCTGGACCTTAGCGTCCAGGATCTGGGTACTAGCATAAAGTCCTCTAAGCTTAATTACCAGCTTAGATTCTGTAGCGCTGCCACCAATCAGGAATTTTTAGGGCCTGATACCCTCTGGTCCCCCCAAAACCTTCCCAGGGGACCCGAAGACCCTTGAGTCTCACAACAAAGGGAAATAAACCATTCCCTTCCCCCTCCCTTCTTCCTCCCAGCTCCTTCCCGCCCTGGGAACACTAGGAGATCGCCTGATTCAACTTCTTGAATCACCACACCAAGAGGAGTGTTACCTTCCCGCTCACCCAAAGGCACTACAGATTCAAGCTGTGTGAATCTAACACAAAGAGAAAATTTATCCTTCCCTTCTCCCCACCAATTCCCTTGAACCTTAACTAGGAGAAAAAAATTAACAGGTCTTACAAGCAAAACTTTTAATAAAAAAGAAAGAAAAAAAAGTAAAAGGTTTATCTCTGCACTTTAGATGGCAAACAGTTACAGGGTCTTTCAACTTATAAACAATAGAAAGAAACTTTCTCCAGCAGAAACACAATTTAAGCTACTTCCAGCAAGTACACATATGTAAATGAAAAAAAAAACAAATTAAAAGACTCTGACCGCCTTTTCTTACTCACAATTCTGAATAGATAAGAGACTGTAGCAGGGAGATTGGCAGAAACCTGGCTGCACCTCTAGTCCCGTCCAGGACCCAGAGAGAACAAAGCCAAACCCAAAACCCACAAACAAAGGCTTCCCTTCACGAGATTTGAAAGTAGCTTTTCTTCTGATTGGTCCTCTGGTCAGGTGTTTGCAGGTCACTGTTTGTTAACCCTTTATAAGTGAAAGAAACATTAACCCTTAGCTATCTGTTTATGACAGCCTATACATAAGCTAACTAAGGAAGAGGCTGAAGAGCCCCTACATCCAAACCCTGAGCAAATAAAAGCCTTTAAAGCACTAAAAGAATCCGTCATTCAAGCTCCTGCGTTAGGGCTACCCAATTACAGTGAGCCTTTTGATTTATACGTACATGAAGTCAAGGGAGTAGCATGGGGAGTACTAACGCAGTCATTTGGAAATGCTCCCAGGCCTGTGGCATACCTTTCGGGACAGCTGGATCCAGTGGCTAAGGGACACCCTGGCTGCCTTAGGAATGTGGCAGCGGAGGCACTGTTAGTAGAAAAGGCTCAAGAGATCATGTTGGGGCATCCTTTAACAGTACCCACTCCCCACGCAGTAGCAAGCCTGCTAAACTCACAGCAGCACAAACATCTAACTAATCAAAGACTGTGGAAATAGGAGGTGACTCAGTTAATGACTCCTGGAGTTACCCTAAAGAGGCGTGCAGGTTTAAATCCGGCTTCCTTGCTACCTCATGAAGATGGTCAGGAAACAGTATGTGACCGTTTGCAGGTTTTAGATCAGGTCTCTACTCCGCGACCTGATCTAGCTGATATTCCTCTACTAAATCCAGAGTGAGAGCTGTTTGTAGATGGTTCTGCCTTTGTGAGAGATGGTGTTAGACGTTCTGGGTATGCAGTTACGGATGGTCGTACAGTATTGATAGGTAAACCTTCGTCACCAGCGACAAGCGCCCAGTCGGCTGAATTTCAGGCTTTAACTGCTGCCGGTTTGTATGCTAGAGGAAAAAGGGTTAATATTTATACTGACTCTAAATATGCCTTCGGGGTGTGTTATGCTACTGAAGCCATTTGGAAGGAGAGAGGATTCATTACTTCCTCAGGGTCACAGATTGCTCATGGAAAAGAAATAGCTGAGTTGTTGCAAGCTATCCAAGCTCCTAAAGAGATTGGTATGAGCCCTGCAGTGAATAACTGTAAACAGACTGATCCTGTGTCAGTAGGAAACTGGTTCGCAGATGAAGCTGCTAAGACAGCTGCCCTACAAAACACTCAGTTGAATGTGGGTTTCCCTCTTTTAATCTGGCAACAGCATGCCCCAGAGGGTGAAAAAACAATCTGGGAGAAGTGGGGAGCTAAGCCCAACGTGGCAGGACTTTGGGAGTGCGATGGTCTTTATGTGTTGCCTAAAAGATACCAGAGTGAGGTGGTGCAACAGATTCACAATAATACACACTTGGGGGCAAATAAAATGGCCTAGATTATTCTAAGACAGTTAGTTTCTCCAGGACTTTATGAGGTAGCCAGGAGAATAGTAGAGAAGTGTGCTCTGTGTCAGCAACGTAATCCAAAGGGTGTGAACAAACAAGCACCGTCGGGGGGGGCGCAGATGGGCTCACAGGCCTATGCAACATTTACAGATTGATTTTACTGACTTACCTCCTTCCAAGGGGAAGCGGCATTTGTTAGTTATGGTCAACCAGCTACTGCAGCTAAAGGCTGTAAAATTTTACTTAATGAAGTGATCCCAAGATTTGGCCCTCCTGAAGTAATTGATTCTGATCAAGGTTCCTCATTTCACAGCGCGGATTTGTAAAGAACTTACTGAAGCCGTAGGGACAAAGTGGGCCTTTCATGCTCCCTGGCACCCCCAGAGCTCAGGCCAGGTGGAGCGTATGAATGGAACCTTGAAAAATCTCTTGACAAAATTGTGCCAAGAGCTCAAGTTGAAACAGACTAAGGGTCCGCCTCTTGCACGCTATACAATCCAAACAGCTCCTAATGCTAGGACTAGGCTGGCTCCCTACGAACTCTTGTTTGGACCTGTGCCTCCAACTTTCGCCCCTTTGATATCGATTCCCAGTGATTCTGATATAACAAATGAAACAGGTACAGCGCCATCTGGTGACATTACAGCAGTACTCTGCATTTTCCCAATTCTTACCACCGCGGGAAGCAGGTCATTCTTTTTTACCAGGTGATTCTGTGTGGGTAAAAACATACAAGAAGAATCTGCTCCAACCACAGTGGCTAGGACCCTTCAAAATCCTTCTGGTGAGCCCTACCGCCGTCTGAGTGAAGGAGCTACCTACCTGGATCCATCATACCAGAATCAAGAGCACCGCTCGGGACCCTGATTGGTAAAGGGCTCCCCAGAAGCAGACGACATCGGACTTCAAGGGTGCCACGCACGTTCACCCCACCGGGAACTGGGTGAACCAGAAACAGACGACATCCGTGCCCCAGACAGATGGACTGTTACCCCTGTGGGCGACCTGAAGCTTTGGCTACAACTGAAGAAACCGTAATTTGGTGTTCCTTTTCGAAAGGATGGTCCCGCTTTGTAGCATGGGTTCTTGCATTTTTATTGTGTTTATTGTTTGTTATCCTTCTTTCCTGGGGGTTTGGCAAATTGAAGCTATGGAATCCCATAGTTCCAACACATTTATACGCCTTACCCATGAAATGACAGCTCGCACGCCAGCTTTACATAATACTTCACGCTGGGTGTGCTCGTGAACGCCAGCAGATAGTCAGAAAGGTCTCCCCATGGTTCCTATCCCCCTTAGTGCTATGAACATGACATGGACCCCATCTTGGAAGGACGTATCAGGTGATTTAAATATTACCTGGGCTGACACTGGTATTTCCGAAAACAGGTACCTCATTGTCTGGAAAAGAGTTGGCCAGTGATGCATTCTAAGGGAAGGAAAAATAGCACTAGGTAATAGTGAGTGCAAGGCCTATTACAACGGCACTCATTATGGGACTAAACGTGGTCCTAACATATCCCTCTTGGACGGGGCAATGTCTTGCTCCTTTGCCTGGTACAACTTTCCTGGTAATAAGTGTAATATACATGGAGAGGAACACGTTCTGTATGAAGGTGACAAATTAGTAGAACATTATGTTATTAATTGCACGCTCAAGTATAGCCTATCGAACTATACCATGTGTTTGTGTACCACCCATTCTTCCTCAGCTAAATTCTCCCTTCTCCCAGCTTGGACCGGATGGTACAAAATAACGAACCGTTCCTGGTCCAAAGTTCTCCCCACTCTTTTTGGAGTATACTGCGTATGCAGTAACAAGGCATATGTAGCCCTCCCTCCTTTGTGGAGTGGATCCTGCTATCTGGCCTGGTTGGAACCCCCTATAGTTTACTGTGCCCATCTACCAAAAGGAAAAATCCGGAATGTAAGGGGGGGCGGAGTCGGATGTTAAAGAATCTCCTCCCCTTACTTGGCGAACTCTAAATGATTGGACAGGTGCCTGTGCAGGATTTGTTTTTGCTTGTGGGGGGGGGGGGGCCTTGGCAAATTGGAGAAGGAATGATGAGACTTCAGGGAGTTTTAGAACTGATGGCAAATACTACTGTTGACACCCTGGTGGATTTGGCAACCGAGCAAAGAAAGCTGAGACAGATGGCTCTCCAGAATCGCTTAGCATTAGATATCTTGCTTGCCTCCCAGGGAGGCACATGTGCATTAATTAAACAGGAACGTTGTGTCTATGTTCCCGATGTGTATAACGCCACTTGGGAGAGGGCAAATCACCTCATACAAGTGGCAAGGATCATGGGGGAGAGTGGGTTGATTCTTGGTGGAGCAACCTGTTTAACTGGTTTCCAGACGTAGGTGGATGGCTTCACAACCTGCTCCGCAGCACTGTTGTGATAATTTGTGGTCTAGTAGGTGGATGCCTTCACAATCTGCTCTGCACCGCTGTTGTGATAATTTGTGGTCTGGTAGTCTTATATGTCATGTTCCGATGCAGGTGTTGGATGGGTACCCGGTTATGCCTGCCCAAAAGTAAGTAACTTGTTGTCCCAAGAGTCCCATGAAGGTCCTCTAGGGACAAAGAGGGGACTGTTAGATGGGCTGGAAAGAGCATCCACAAAACAGTTATGCCAACCTGACTGAAGTCTGGCTAACTGGGGTTTCTGGGTAGTCCCTGAGTGGAAAAATACCAAGGAGTATACTCACAGAGAGCTGGAACAAGTAAGATAAAAGAGCTTTAAGCTGCATTCTTGTGTGCACTCTGCTGTGTTAACGAACAGTTTGTTTACAGAACTTTAAGGAGTCTCCCTGTTCTCATTCCTTGGTTCTGCTCTCTGTCTGTCCTACAATCCCTCATTCTTAACATCTGGTGCTTGACGCCATACTGATATGAGGTTTGTTAAGATGTCATTAATCACTTAATGTTGTAGAATGTAGGTATGCATGTATACAAAAGGTTTTAGTTACAAGGGGATGGGAGGGGTTGTATAAATGAATAATCTATGAGGAGACGGAACTGTCTATATAAACTCATGTTAGTTGTAAAGAGTATGCTGGTTCTCTCTGGAGACGGGCTGCTCGGACCTTGCTGGTGTTGCCTGTCTCTCTGCGGTCAGACAACTAACCTTGCTATCTGGGTACTGCTCCCCGACACTCAGAAATCCCTAAGTCTGACCCTCCATTGAGCTCTGTGCCCAAAAAGCACAGTCTCTCTGCTTCCTCTCAGGGCCATGCTCACAATTGCTTCCCCTGGCTTCCTGCCTCTAACTCACACCAATTGCAAACCAGTCTCCTAGCCCCAGCATTTGCAATCAAGGAAACCCCTCGGCCCACGTGGCTTAGCTCTGCCCTGCCATGTGCCTTGGATGGTCCCTCCATTATCTCCAGCTGCCTTTACTACAGAACAGGGGTTTAATGGCTCCTTCCATTGGGTTGGACAGCGAGTGCTTAGCCACCCATGGACCCCGCCAAGGTCTGCGGCTGTCGTAGGAGCAAAGACTCACTTGATGGCTTCCATCATCATCTCCCAGCATAGTGGTATTTTTGTGCAGCATCTAGCACAGTGGGGCTCAATCTAGAGGCTTTTGTTGCTTTGATGCTTTGTTTAGTAATAATAATTTCCCTGTGGAAGGATTTAAAGAAGAGTTGGGAATGATTTAGGCAGCAGTACATCCAAACTGAAGAAGAGAAATGTCCCATCTGGCTGACTGATGTTTTTTTCATTCATTAGGGTCATGGGGTAGTCAAATGCAATTTTCTCAGTGTAAACTGAGACAGGGCAGGGTTGAACTGAAGCCCCAGGGGTCTGGAGGCCTCAGCAGTTGCCACAGAGAGGAATTGCTTCATGGGTCATTGCCCAATCACATTGGCAGGGGAAGCTGCTCAACTGAAGAGGTGGTTGCTTTAGCTCTCAATCCAGACGTTTCATAACTCAGGAATCACTGCAGAGCAGAGCTGGTCAACATTTTTCATTGCAAGACAGGTGTTTCTGCGAGAAAATTTCACCTTTGACAAGATTTTGGGGGAGTTGCATCAGAAACCAAAAATGTTTCCATTTTCAGCAACCAAACTCCTTTTTTCTTTAAGTTATAAAGCAACTGAAAAATTTCAACCAATCTGGTAAAAATTCTCAACACCACCAAAACATTTTGGCCAAAAATTTCATCTGGGCGTACCAGCCAATCCTCACAGGGGTGTTTATGAGTATAACTAGATTCATGATTGTGAGGTGCTCAGATGCTATGCTGATGAGGCCATATAAGGAGACCGTGGACATCTTTGTTAATGTGGATCAGGAGGAATTCATTTATTAACAAGCTGCTCTGGGATCTGCATCAACAACAGAGGCTACATTCCAGGACATGAACTCCCAGAGTTCTTTGTCTTTCCATTGCTAGAAATGACCAGAATGTGTTGTCACAGAAAGGTGGGTCTTTCACACAGTGGCAGAGGAGAATCCCATTGAAAAACATAGCGAACGGCTGTAAAATGACAGAAAATGAGATGTGCATTCAAAAGCAGGAATAGGGACTGACATTGGTTCTCTCTCATATTGCAATAACCACTGTTACTTACACCTTGTCAGCTGTCTGAGATGGGCTGTCCGGATTATCACTACAAAAGTTTTTTTCCCCCTTTTGCTGATAATAGCCCACCTGAATCGATTGGTCTGGCAACCTCCATTTTTTCCATGTTCTCTGTATGTGTTGTGACAGACCCAGACCAGTGGTGTATAGGAGTCTGGTAGAGGGCAAATATACTGGTCACTGGGTGAGTAGTTTTCTGTTCCCTGAGTGACCAGAGCAGGGGCTGCACTAGAGTAATCGGGAACCTGCTAGAACCAATTAAGGCAGACAGGCTGATTAGAACACCTGCAGCCAATCAAGGCAGGCTAATCAGGGCACCTGGGTTTAAAAAGGAGCTCACTCCAGTCAGGGAGGGGAGAGCCAGAGGAGCGGAAGTGTGTGTGAGGAGCTGGGAGCAAGAGGCACAAGGAGCAGAGAGGGAGAGGCTGTGCTGCTGGAGGACTAAGGAGTACAAGCGTTATCAGACACCAGGAGGAAGGTCCTGTGGTGAGGATAAAGAAGGTGTTTGGAGGAGGCCATGGGGAAGTAGCCCAGGGAGTTGTAGCTGTCATATAGCTGTTACAGGAGGCACTCTAGACAGCTGCAAACCACAGGGCCCTGGGCTGGAACCCGGAGTAGAGGATGGGCCCGGGTTCCCCCCCAACCTCCCAACTCCTGATCAGACACAGGAGAAGTTGACCCAGACTGTGGGGAAGATCACTGAGGTGAGCAAATCTGCCAAATAAGCGCAGGACCCACCAAGGTAGAGGAGGAACTTTGTCACAGTATATATATCTTCCTACTGTATTTTCCACTACATGCATCTGATGAAGTGGGCTGTAGCCCCTGAAAGCTTACGCTCAAATAAATTTGTTAGTCTCTAAGGTGCCACAAGTACTTTCTACAAACTTTCTCATTCTTTCTACAAATAAAATAAAATTTCAAATATTTTGAAACCCAGATTTCAACGTGTGCCTCTGAAACAAAGCACCCACTGTGGCTAACTATTGAAAGAACCATTGGGCCAGAGAAAAAACAAGCCAGAGAATGACTCCATTTCCTAGTGGTTAAAGCAATGACGTGGGAGACCCAGCATCCAGTCCCTCTGTGCCAATGACTTTTTAAATTATCTTTTTTCCCCCCACAGGGGAACAGCTTCAACTGGAGAGAGAATATGGGCTCATGAGGATATGGAGGAAGTTTTGGGGTGGTTTCCAGGAAAGAATAGGAGATTCAGCAGGGTGTGGAAGAAGATAGACTCTGTCCCATCTAGCACCACAATCTTTTGTTCCCAGGTCCTATGTGCCTGGATGTAGCTGACTCAACTCAGAGTCACCTGCAGGCTGTGAGCACATCACAGGAGGAGGTCCTACAAGCCCACGTGACAGTTTCACTAGACACAGAGTCAGCAGTTCCTGCTAGGATATTTATCAGTAGGTCTATATAAAAGGTGGGTATAAAATAAGAGGGTAACTGGATGACTCCGCCCACCATCCGAAATGGACAGGTTCTGTGAGTGAAACGTCTCTTTGAGCTTTCTCAGAGTGATGGAATTCGTTGTTCCTTTGGGCACATCTTACTGTAGCAACGGGCTTTCGTGTTTCACATCTTTCCACTCTCTCTTACCGGCTTTCTCTTTTTGTCGTTTTCTTCCTCATTTTCAATTGAGGTTCTCCCAGAATCATCTACTCTTTCAGCGTGAATGTAGGAGGAAACAGCCAGCAGTGTGGTATTTTCGGTTGCACTTGGCGTCAGTGACACAGTAAATCAATTTTACTGTGGGACGCAGGCGTAGCAGTTCTGCACTTTCCGCGGCTGTGGCTTGGTGATTAGATTCGGTTAAAGTTTTAAAAGAACAAATGATCTGTTCACCAAGTGAAGGGCAGGGCTGCCCGGGGTGGGGGGGAAGGGGATGCAAGTGGGACAATTTGCCCCAGGCCCTGCAGGGGTCCCCATGAGAATATAGTATTCTATAGTATTGCAACTTTTTTTTTAATGAAAGGGGCCCCCAAAATTGCTTTGCCCCAGGCGCCCTGAATCCTCTGGGCAGCCTTGGTGAAGGGACACCAGTGTTGTAAGTCAGCGCTGAACGTATTTATTTCAATACGCCAGAAAAGCCTTTGAGATTTTAAATACATTTACTCAAAAATCAAAGCACTGACGCTGCTAAGGTCTTGCAGGGGCTCTTAGGAATCATTCCCTTGACTTACCATGGCCAGGGTGCTCCCAGTTGCAGGCTGTTTTTCCCTCACTGCACATGTTAGATGCCCTGTTTATTTCTTGCCCCAGTGTCCATTTGGACATGCGGATGGAAGAGAAATGAAGATTTGATGATGATGATTTATGAATTATACCTTGGCTGACTGTTTTCACTTGCAACTGTTACAGTTACATTGTATGGTGTATTTCACAGTCCTGAACTAACCTGCATTTAAAGGTCTAGAAAACATGACCTATAAAGGAAGATTGAAAACATTGGGTTTGTTTAGTCTGGAGAAGCGAAGACTAAGAGGGGACACGACATAACAGTTTTCAAGTACAAAAAAGGCTGTTACAAGGAGGAGGGAGAAAAAATGTCTTTCTAAGCTGACAAGAAGCAATGGGCTTAAATTGCAAGAAGGGTGGTTTAGGTTGGACATTAGGAAACACTTCCTAACTGTCACGGTGGTTAGACACGGGAATAAATTGCCGAGGGAGGTTGCCAAGGCAGCAGGTCAAGTGGGTGTGCATCTGACAAAGTGGGTATTCACCCACGAAAGCTCATGCTCCAAAACGTCCATTAGTCTATAAGGTGCCACAGGACTCTTTGCGGCTTTTACAGATCCAGGCTAACATGGCTGCCCCTCTGATACTTGATTCTTTTTGTTTGTTTTAAACCTGCTGCCTATTAATTTCATTTGATGACCCTTAGTTCTTGTGTTATTAAAAAGAGTAACAGGATTTGTGACAGGATGTAGCCCTGTGTCCATACCCTCCACACTATGGTAATAATTTTTGTACCAAATATGTTTTGTAAGGTATCAACTGAAAACTCATAATCTGATGATTAATATTGTTCTGATAACATACGTGTGGCAACATTGCCATGCAGTTATAAGATTCCACTGTATGGTGTTATTAACTCATGTCCCAAACTGAGATTGGCAAAGGGGTTTGTCTCAAACAGAGGATTGGGTGCGCTGCTTAATTTGCATTGAAGCAATCAACAGAATCAAGCAGGAAAGGGAGATAAAGGACTCTCAAAAAGGGTGAGAAAAAAAGCAGCAGGGATCATCCTTCCATGTAGATCTTTCGTCTCCTGGCGGGGCTGGACACCATTAGAAACTCAATATAGGGGTTTGGTTAGGTCTAAGAGTGCTGATGGATGCTCAGGATGGAGTTATAGCCTAGATTAATATATCCTTTCATCTGCTTTTGCTGAGCAGAGTCACCATTGCTGTGAAATGTGGGACCTCCATGGCTTTGTCACCTTCAGTTTAGACCAGTCAGAAACTGATTCTAGTGGAAAATGTGGGTGTGCATTTAGAAGGAGTGTTCCACTGAGAACACCATAATAATCTTGCTTTGAAAGCTGCACTGGCCACCTGTGAACTTCCAGACAGAGATTCGAGTTTTGATTTGAATTTTAAAGCTTTAAGGAGTTAGGGGACTGGGGACCTCATGCACCACATATTTCTTGGTGTGATCCTTCCGTAACCACACTCCACAGGACACAGAGCTCCTTCATGGTCATCGAGAGAGGGAATCACAGCTTTCCATTGTGAAAAACAAAAAGCTTATCTTGCATTGCGGAAAGCAAAAGCAGAACTGAGGGTTTTTTTAATGGAATAACGCAGAGACTCTGGTTAGATTCCTCAATTCACCTCATGAAGTTAAATCTTGAAGACCTTGTTCAGTCACATTGTCCACGATAGATGAATTTCTCCTGCACCATTCCCTCAGGTGATGGCTGGCCCCCAGATCATCACATCCCTGTGACATGCACAGATCTAAGTGACTCTGTGGGGCCCAGGACCCTCAGTGGTAGACTGGGCGATGGGCCACGTGTGGTACCAGCCACTGACAGAAGACAGGATACTGGGCTGGAGGGACTATTGGTCTGAACCAGTATGGCTGGTCTTATATTTTACCATTTATAAGAATGCATGAACTGTGAGAGGATTTGAGAACTGACTTCCCTTCTCTGGGTTTATACGTGGCTTGTATTGGATGGTAATAACATTCCTGGTTTGTTAATATAACAGAGCTCTGCTTTTGTGGTTGTTAGCCCCTTCCTAGAGATGAGGAGTAGCAGGTCAGTGATGTTACTGAGCTGCATGGTCTCAGAGCGCGAGTTTGCTTCAATGTGGGTGTTTTCTTTGCATCTCTGTTCTAGCCTTTCTTCAGCTCTTCCTCCTCGTAGCAGTCCTGAGCTTGGAGGGGCTCCCGCGCAAACCGAAGGAGTGGGAAAAATGCTTTATTGACTCTGACTACGAAGAACTGGTGGACATTGCCAAAAATGGGTTGGAAGAAGAATGTTATTCAAAGAAGGTGGTGATTGTCGGGGCAGGAATCAGTGGCCTCACTGCTGCCATACTGCTGAAAGAAGCTGGTTGCAAGGTAATTAATGGACTGAGAGGCACCTGAGACAGGCCAGGGAGGCAGCGCTCCTCTGAAATAGTCTCATCATTCCTTTTCGATAGAGTGGCGGGGGGGGGAGGATTTTTGGGCTGAGGGCCACATCTGGGTGGGAAAATTGTATTCAGGGGTGGGGCGGGGAGTTGGGGTGCGGGAGGGAGTGCGGGAGGGGGTGCAGTGTGCAGGAAGGGGCTCAGGGCAAGGGACTGGGGCAGAGGAGGGTTGCGGGGTGTATGAGGGAGCTCAGGGAAGGGGGATGGGGTGCAGGAGGGGTGTGCAGTGCAGGAGAGGGCTCAGGGCAGGGAGTTGGGGTGAAGGAGGAGTGCAGGATGTATGAGGGGCCCAGGGCAGGGAGTTGGGGCACAGGGTGCAGGCAGGGAGCTCAGGGCAGGGGGTTAGGGTGCAAGAGGGGGCAGGGGCTTTGGGCAGGGAGTTGGGAGGCAGGAGGCGTGTGAGGTGCAGGCAGGGGCTTAGGGCAGCAAGCTGGGTGGCGGGTGCAGGTGGGAGGGCAGAGGACTCCACGTGCGCTGCCCTTGCCGTGCCTCCAGGCACCTCCCCCAAAGTTCCCATTGGCCACCGTTCCCAGTTAATGGGAGCTGCAGGGGGTGGTGCCTGGAGGCAAGGGCAACGCACAGAGCCCTCTGCGCCCCTGCCTAGGGGCTGCAGTGATGTGGCACCAGCTGCTTCTGAGAGCAGCATGGGGCCTGCAGGGCCATGGGGGGCAAGCCCACGGGCTAGATCCAAAGCCCTGAGGGGCCGGATCTGGCCTGCGGGCCATAGTTTGCTCCTTCCTGTGACAGAGTAAACAATGCTGAAGAACAAAACAATGTGAACTTAAGTAAACTGGGTGACTCTGAAAGAAAGAAATCTATTATTCTGATTTCCAGATATGTTCATTGCCTTGAAGTTAAGGTCGTTAGTGAAATAGCACAGCTGTACGAAAAATAATGCTGCAGCTAAAAAAATTCGAATCTCTGCCTTTTATGGAAATGGTGATTAGATAAGAGTCACTGTTCCAAAAGACCAGTTTGCACATTTCTGACAAAATTCTCTACCTGTGAAAACCGATATTAACGATCCCATAACAACTTTAACTTTCACCCTCACTCGTTCGCTTGTGGTTTGTTTTCTTTTTCCATAGAAAGAGCGACTGTCTTGGGCCATGGGAAAGACCAAAATCCATTATCCCTATAGATTGCCTCAACATCCTCTACTCCCCCTTCTCAAAACCACCCAAGAACTACAGCCCCTGAGTCTGGAAATGTCAACAGACATAGCTTGTGTATTTACAGTTGAAGTGCTTAGTTAACGTTGTTGGTTTAAAACCTCCCTGTAGACGTGCGGACTCACCCATGTGGTGCCTCCTGCTGATCCATTCTGGGAATTCTCATTCCAGCTCCGGAGCGCCCTCTGCAGGCCAGTGATTCGCCTGTCCTCTTGGCCCCCCACGTCCCTCCCAGGACCCAGTGCCCCTTTATCTGGGGTGCTGCCCCTTGGCAGTAACCCCTTTCTCTTTGGGTCTCCCCTCCCCAAGGAACCCCCACCCACTAACCCCACCTTGCCTCAGTATAAGGCCACTGCCAGTCACCATCTAGCCCCACTCCCTGGGGCAGACTGCAGTGTACAAGCCACTCATAACTAGCAAGGTTGGGTTTGGACCTGCTGCCTTGGCCTACCCCTGGGCTGCCCCCTGCAACACCCAGTACCTGTTGGTCTTGTGCTAGGCTGCAGCCTGGGGCTTTCCAGGCTGGAGTTCCCCAGCTCCTCTGCCTTTCTCCAGCCCTGCTCCACTCCGGTACCTTGTCTCCAGCTCCCTGCAGCCAGGCTCTTCTCCCTCTACAGCCAGAGGGAGACTGATCCTTCTGGCTTCCCAGGCCTTCTTATAAGGCCCTGCTGCTCAATTTGGGGCATGGCCCCAGCTGCAGCCACTTTCCCCAATCAGCCAGGGTTTTACCTTGCCCAGCCCCAGCCCTCTGCAGGGCTTTTCCAAATGTTCTGGGCTGGAGCGGCTGGTCACCCCGCTACACTCCCTCACTGAAAATCTGGCATTAATTATGAATGGAAAAATCGCTATTACTATGAAAACTTCCATACTGGAATGTGTTCCTTGAGTACCCAGAGCAGGAATACAGCCCGATTCTGGAAGCATGCGTCAGAACGTGCTTAACTTTAAGCCTATGCTTAAGTCTTATGAAGTTGAAATTCAAGTTGTCAAGCTCAGTGGTCTGTGCATTGACCTGCTAAACCCAGGGTTGGGAGTTCATTCCTTGAGGGGGCCATTTAGGGAAGTGGGGCAAAAATCTGTCTGGGGAGTGGCCCTGCTTTGAGCAGGGAGTTGGACTAGGTTACCTCCTGAGGTCCCCTCCAACCCTGGTATTTCATATGGGAACCTGCTTTCCTGAATCCAGGCCTGTTTGCTTACATAGCAGCTGAAATGACTTTGATAAAGCATGAATGTTCTTTCTTTGATGGCCATTTACAAAAGAAAGGATGTGGGATAATTCAAGCCCTACCTACAGCTACTAGGTACCAGCAAGGGATTGAAAACCATGACCTGCATTTTGCCCCTAGGTCCTGATTCTGGAAGCCAGTAACCGTGTGGGAGGACGTATCTTGACCCATCGAGAAGGAGATTGGTACGCGGAGCTGGGAGCCATGCGTTTGCCAAGAAACGATAGGTAATACACAGTTCGCCCTCCTCACCCGCCAACCTTGTTCAGACCCGCGGAAGCCCCATTTCAAAAACTTTTATGAAAATGCCAAGAAAAAAAAATCTTTGAAGCCTTAAATTTGAGTAGGTTAAAATCTCCCCTTGCTTCCTTATGTGGACGACTTGCATTGCATCAAATAGTCAGTCTGTGTGCATGGACTCAAATCTCTATGGAGCTGTAACTCTTCCTGTGTAGATGGGATGGGACTGGGTGGGTGGAAGTGCAGAGTGGGCTGAGTTATGACAATCTACTCCACCGGCCAAAATGCCAAATGGCATTTTTCCAAAAGTAAATTGCTCGGTGCATTTTTTGGTTTCAGTTTTAGCAACATGTTTCATGACACATTTAACTAAAATGTTTATTATGAACAGATTTATAATCATTATTGAAAGAGTTGTCCACATTTTTCAGCTACTGCAAAACAGAGTTGAATGTGGATTTGGTGAAATATGGATTTGGGGTCATATGACACACAAATAATGTAATTTACCTAGGTAGGATTGGGCCATTCATGCTCAGGACCATATATGAGCATATAACATTCTTTCTCATTTTGGAATATTTCTTATTTTACTGCTTTTCTTTTCTTTAGGATTGTGCGTGAATTTATTACCAGATTCGGACTTAAACTGAACCCATTCTATAATACTAATGACAATGCCTGGTATTTGACTAACAACGTCAGGGCAAAATCTGGAAATGTTGACCGAAACCCTGATATCTTGCAATACCCTGTGCTTCCCACAGAGAGGGGGAAATCTGCCAGTGAACTTTATGACCAGACACTGGATAAGGTATGTGAGTTGTGGAATGGATTCATGTACTGTAGGTAGGTTTTCACTTCAAAGTTAGATTTTGGTCCTAAACCTCATCTCATCCACACGCAAAACCATCTTGCTCAACTTAAGTGGTCCTTTCAACCCAGGCTAGCTGGCATGGCTTGAGGGCACAGGTCACCGGCTTCCTCCTTTCCCTGGGTGTGCTCAAACCCAGCTCAACCCCTTCCCCCAATGTCCCATTCCTGCTCCGCCATAGGCTCCACTCCCACCCCACCTCATCCTGCCCCCACTCCACCCCTACCCCACCTCTTCTGCACCTCTTCCCACCCAGTTCTGGCCCCTCTCCCAAGTGCCTCCTGCCCACCGGCGGCCCCGCTGATCAACTTTTCCCCCTCCCTACCAGCGCCTCCCACCTGCCTCGAACAGGTGTTCTGCGGCATGCAGGAGGCTCCTGGAGGGAGGGGGAGGAGTGGCGATGGGGCACACTCAGGAGAGGGGGTGGAAAGTGGTGAGGCAGGGATGGGAAGAGGCGGGGCAGTGGCAGGGGCTTGGTGGAAGGGGTGGAGTGGGGATGAGGCCTGTGGCGGGGGGGGCAAGCACCCCCCAGCTAAGGAGAAGTCCGCACCTATGTCCCCATTAAAAAGACCTCGTTAACAGCTTTTTCACCTCAGCAGTCATTTCATGTCCTCTCCTTGGGCATACGCACTAGGATACCATCCGTAAGCACATGATCGCAAACAGGGAAAATAACCAATCTGCAAAGGCAGAGGTGTGACTGTGAAACTAGTGACTGTTTTCTTGGTTGCTCCCCAGGTGACAACAGACTGCAGAGCTTTGAAAGAGAAATATGACTCATTTTCCATCAAGGTAATTGAAGATGGCATTCCAGTATCTTGTGCCTGGTTTCCTAAAGCTTTCCTCACACCAGCTAAAGCAATTCCTTGTGGGATAGATTGTGCCATGTTCACACAGTCCATGGCAGGAGGTATTACATCTGAATCCTCCTATGCCTCCTGGCTATATGTGGAGGAAACACGCTTGCCTCATGGGGCCTTGCAAGCTTTCCCATGTGGTCCTCCAGGTTTTCCTTTGTGGAAGGGGGAGGGCAGGGCCAGGGATCCACATCTTCTTTGCCTCTCCCTACCCAAGACATCGGTCTGTAGAAAGCAAATGGTCTCTGTGCTCCCACCTGCCCTGTGTTTGTGTAGCGAAGACAGGACCCTCCTCCATTCCTATGTAACCGACTTTGCATCGCTTCTTCTCACCCTGGGTCTCGGAGTGGCATCCAGCTATGTGTCCTCATCCGTGGTTATTTCAATGAGGTACCTTTCCTCTGTGTACCTGCCCACCAGGGTGACCAGACAGCAAATGTGAAAAATCAGGATGGGGGTGGAGGTAATAGGAGCCTATATAAGAAAAGGATCCCAAAATTGGGACTGTCCCTATAAAATCAGGACATCTGGCCACCATTATTTTTACTCCGTACTCCCATCAACGTAGCTTCTGCCTCTTGGTGAGGTGGAACCCTGAAGTCGACAGGAGAGCGCTCTCCCATTGACTTATCACGTCTTCACCAGGCCTGCTACATCAACGCTGCTGTATCAATGGCAGCAGCACCGACTGAGTGCGGTGGTGAAGATAAGGCCTAAGTCACTTTGTTTCTCCCGGGCTCCAGCTCGAGGAAGTCTTTGTCCTGGTAGCTGGGTGGCCACTCTCTGACACCACCAGCCTTTCAGCCACTCAAGCTCCCTCCTCTGGGCTCGGCCAGTTGTAGCTTTGCCTTGCAGGCGCTTAACGGTACGTGAACCCCAATCCCCGAGACTCATTCCTCTGTGGTATCCAGTCCTTGCCGCCGGCTATTCACAAATCCCAGCTCCTCTGCAGTGTACCTCAGTTTACCAGTTTTACTTTAAACCACCACTCCTGTAAACCACATAGCCCTCGTGAGCATTTAGAACAGAACGAACGAAGGTTTGTTTGAGAAAGAAGAAGCATTTAACTAGAATTGAGAGAACGTGATAGAAGCAAATGGCTAGAATAAAAGCATGCTTATAAAAGCGTAAAACACAAAGCTGGGTGTCCCCTGCTCAATAGTTACCTTTCCAATATACTCACGTAGGCTTCCTCTGCAAAGCTCAGTCTGTTGCAAAGTTTGCTGTGTTCACCAGAGCCAGCATCAAAATGTTCATGAAAGGCCCCTGCTCCTTAAGGCAGTGATCCCCAAACTTTTGATGTCATGCTCCCCCTTACCCATAGTGTAATCTGTCTGCATCCCCCCAGGAGCCAGGGCTGAGAGCAGGGCCAGAGGTTCTGAGCTGAGGCCAGGGCCAGGAGTGGAGCCACCGCCAGACCTGGGACCATGGTTGGGAGCCGAGCTGCAGCCAGGAGCCGGGCTGTGGTCAGTGGCTGAGGCCAGGGCAGGGCCATGGCTGGGGGCTGGAAGCCGAAGCCAGGGCCTCAGCTGGGGTTGGGGGTGGCCTGGAGCAGAGATGGGGGCAGAGTGGGGCTGGATGGTACTCCTTCCCTGTCCCCAATGGGGGCTGGCCTGGGCCCCATCAAGCTCCCCAAATGTTCCTCCATGCCCCGCTGGGGGGGCATGCCGCACAGTTTAGGGACTACTGCCGTAAGGGGTTTTCTTAGCGAATGAATCCAGAATGCCTTCCCTGTCACTCTATTTATACCGAAACAGTCTTTTGCCTTGATTCATAGCCAGGGCTATCTCTTGCCTGTTATAATGGTCTTTTTTGATCATTTGTTCTGGGATGTGGCCAGGGTAGGAAAAGAACCTTGCATTACCTCCTGGCCGACTGGGGAAGGGGAACAAGTCCCTCTGGTTTAAATGAGTTGTCACCTAGACACGAGACCCCTGGTGACTAATTTTTACCCCAAGTCCATCAAGCATAAATACTTTACTCCTTAAATATTACCCATACATACATCACGCCACGATTATTAATCTTGACAAGTTGTGAGCTTTCTGCAGATACCTTACACGTTACTCTTCATAGATAAATAGCTTGTAAGATGTGTTTGGTGTCGTCAGTTTGTCAGGTCTGAGCTAAGAGATGTTTGCAAAGAACAGGGGACTGTTTGCCAAGAGAGTCTCTGTGTCTCTATGGTTGTGACCTTTGGCTAACCCTTACGGGTACCAAATAATTCCTGTGTTCATCTCTTCAGCTGCCATGTTTCAAGGTGGATGTGATATGCGTGCACTTTCTGCCCTTCCTCTCTTCCCCAACTAGGAATATTTGATCAAAGAAGGAAAATTAAGTAGAGGAGCCATTGACATGATTGGTGACGTGCTGAATCTAGATGCTAGTTTCCACCTGTCTTTTCTGTATTCTGTCATGGACGATATTGTGTTCAAAGACGGGTAAGAAGAAGAGTATCTTTAATTACTTGCTTTATATGGAGAAGAACATGTATCTATGGTAGGATCTGTCTATCTATCCATCCATCTTCTGATACAATGAGGTTGATAAGCAGATAGATGGATCTTCTTTCAAGTAGGCACCGATAGTCTGAACTGTCACCGAGGGCAGATGTTCATTACTGTATTTCTCTAGCCATACAAGGCAGGGGACACTTTCACAAGGGATGAGACGAACATTACTGAAAGTGTCTATCTCTGGCTTCTCATGGGGAGAGTTCCTGTGGAATTCAGTAATTAACTTCTGACTAAGTGTACCTGTAATAATGATATTGGAGCATCACTCTGCTGTACCAAGGGAACCCTTTGGTCAAATGACCCCAAATGAGGATTATTAATCCTATCCCGTCCCCATGAGGCACACCTAATTCTAAGGCAATCTTAGTAATCATGCAGAATTTAGATCACGTAGAAGAATGAAACTTTAACCAGAAAGCTGGTCTTAGCCTGAACTACCACAGACCTGGCGCCTGCCTCTAATGAAAGAAGCTGGAATTGAAGTAGTCAGGGGGGAGGAGGGAAAGGAATTATATCTTCAGCTAAGAAGCTCCTTACATGGGGGAGGGATAACTCAGCGGCTTGAGCATTGGCCTGCTAAACCCTGGGTAGTAAGTTCATCCTTGAGGGGGTCATTTTGGGATCTGGGGCAAAAGTCTGTTTGGGAATTGGGCCTGCTTTGAGCAAGGGGTTGGACTAGATGACTTCTCAAGGTCCCTTCCAGCCCTGATATTCTACAGACCCACTTATTATTTTTGTGATATTCACTCAGAGGGCTATTGACAGAAGCTGTCATTCTTCTACTATCATCCCCTTTCCCCACCCCACTGCCTTTCTTTCAGTCTTGATGAGATCACGGGGGGATTCGATCAGCTACCAGAGGCCTTCTACAAGTCTATGCCTAGGGATATTCTATTTCAGTCCACAGTGGTGAAGATACTACAACACAATGAAAAAGTGAGAGTTTCTTATCGCAGGCCACTCACATTGTCCCTCTCCTCAGTGGCGGCCGACTACGTCCTTGTCGCAACCACAGCAAAAGCCGCAAGGTTCATTAAATTTTCTCCACCTCTTTCCTCCAACAAGACCCATGCCCTGCGCTCCCTCCGCTACTCAAGGGACGTGAAGATTTTTTTGGCCTGCAGGGAAAAGTTTTGGGAGAAGGATGGAATCTATCATGGGAGGTCAATCACTGATCGCCCATCCAGGTTCATCTACTACCCCGGCCACAATTTCTCCAGTGGAGTGGGGGTGATCCTGGCTTCCTACACTTGGGATGATGAGGCTGAATTCTTCACTCCCCTCAGTGATGAAAAGTGTGTTGATGTGGTACAGGAGGACCTGGCAGAAATCCACCAACTGCCCAAGACTTATATCCAGAAAGTCTGTGATAAACATGTGATCAAGAAATGGGGCCTGGACAAATATGCGATGGGAGCATATGTTTCATTAACCCCGTATCAGTTAGTTGACTATTCCAAAGCTTTGTTTCAGAACGAAGGGAGGGTCTATTTTGCAGGAGAATACACCGCTCACCCTCACGCCTGGATCGAGACGGCTATGAAAGCTGCTGTGAGAGCAGCCAGGAGCATCAATGACGCTGTCAGTGCATTGCCCAGGTGGCAACAGCAAGAGCTGAAGGAAAATGAACTGTAATGGATTTATGAGTATTTGGTGAAGGTACAAACCCACGGGGAGTCTGACGGGGGAATTAAAAATTGCACTGCTAATCATCGAGTGTCCTTATTGTTGGGGTTGTGCTGGTGGTAGCGCCTCGCATAGGTGCTGACTTTGTGGGTGCTCTGGGGCTGAAGCACCCAAGAGGAAAAATTGGTGGGTGCTGAGCACCCACCAGCAGCTCCCCGTGGCCCCGCCCCCCTACCCCAGGTCACCTCTACCTCCTCCCCTGAGCATGCTGCCGCGTCCTGCTTCTCCCCCTTCCCTCCCAGGCTTGCGCTACCAAACAGCTGATTGACGCAAGCCTGAGAGGGAGGGGGGAGGAGGAGGAATGTGGCATGCTTGGGGAAGAGGTGGGGCCAGGGCAGGGATTTGGGGAGGGATCCAATGAGGCAGGGAGGGGGCGGAGTTGGGGCCGGGCCAGGGTAGAGTTGGGGCGCTGGGGGGCAGCGAACACCCACCAGCTCCAACAAAAGTTGGCGCCTGTGGTGTCTCAGTGTCCTGCAGTGTAGGTCACTCCAAAAACACAGAACACAAAAGAGAGAGAGTGTCTGCCTATCCTATGAGGAGGTGCCCAAACCCCACACTGGGTAACAAGGAGCCAAGGGACTATTTTGGGCTCAGCCAGCCCCGCCCTGCCACACCTGCAGCAAATGCTCCATCTGCTGGAGGCATTCAAAGGCAGGGAATTAGCTCCCTTGGGTGGCAGAGCTGGAGGTGAGCAGACCTGCAGCCCACAGCTCCAGCAGCACGGAGCAAAGGGAAGCCAAAGACTCTGCCACAGCTGCCCACAGTGAGGCAGCTTGGGCCAGACCCGTCGAAAGGACAACGTCTGCCTCAGCCGGGTCACAGTCACTTTGCTCTGCCTTCTGGTTTCTCCGCTGGTTTGCTGCAGGTCCAGGGTCACTTCCTGGAGCAGCCTGAGCTGGCAATATCCTTGTGGTTCAGAAAAGCACATGGTCCTTCTCCCGCTATTGGAAACCTGCAAGAGCAACAAATCATAGTAAAAACCCGACACAGCTGTTACAGCAGCTTCAAGTAGCTGTGAAAATCCAGCCCCGAGCAAGTCACCCCAGGTCTCTCTATGGGAGAGCCAGGCACTGAACCCCAACTTCCCAAGTCAGCCCAGGGCCTGAACCACGAGGCTGGCGTCCTGTTTCGCATGTGCATTGCAGCATTTACTGAGTTCACAGAAGCAAAAGGGACCCACCACTTGTTGAATTCGGTGCTGTTAGTCCACATCCAGGGTTGGTCCAGTTCCCTCCGGAGGTGATCCAGTGGTCAAGGCGTCCTTTATAGTGCATCTGTGGGCAAAAAACCCAGCGCCCCTTCCCTGAGGCCTCACCCCACTCACTCCATCCCCTTCCCTACCCAGCCGCCATACCATTTCACAATCCTGCTGTGGCCCTCGGCCCAAAAAGTTTGCCCACCCCTGCACTAGAGACTAAGAGATTTCACCCCCTGCCCACCCCCCCGCTATGCCAATGATGAGTGTGGCTAAAACAGACTGAGACTTGCCCCTGAAATAAAGAGGTTAGACTGGGGTGGGCAAACTTTTTGGCCCGAGGGCCACATCAGTGTTCCCAAACTGTATGGAGGGCCTCCCCAAACAGCCTGACCCCCGCCCCATCTGCACCCTTCCACTTCCCACCTCCTGACTGCCCCCCTCAGAACCACTGACCCATCCAACCCCGCTTCTCCTTGTCCCCTGACCACCCCCTCCCAGGACCAGCCCCTGCCTCCATCCAACCCTAACCCCATCCCCTGACTGCCCTGACCCCTATCTGCCCCCTTCCACCTCCCACCCCCTGACTGCCCCCTTCAGAACCTCTGAGCCATCCAACCCCCCTTCTCCTTGTCCCCTGACCACCTCCTCCCAGGACCAGCTCCTGCCCCCTATCCAATCCTACCCCCAATCCCCTGACTGCCCTGACCCCTATCCACATCCTCGTCCCCTGACAGCCCCCTGGGACCACACCCCTATACAACCCCCCCACTCCCCATCCCCTGACCGCCCCCCACCCTGAACTTCCACCTCATCCAACCCCTCCCTGTCCCCTGACTGTCCCCCCCTGGGACCCCACCCCCTATCCAACCCCCCTGCTCCCTGTCCTCTGGCTGCCCCCAGGACCCCCTTATCCAACCCCCCCCACTCCCTGCCCCCTTACCATGCCGCTCAGAGCGGCAGGACTGACTTAGTGGAAAGCCTGGGAGGTGGGCAGGCACAAACCACACAGCCCGGCAGGAGCAGTGGGTCAGAGCACTCCTCACGTGGCTGTGAGGGAGGGGAATAGCAGGCAGGGGCGACTCCTGGCACCAGCACGCCAAGCGCGTGCTTGGGGTGGCAAGCCACTGGGGGCGCTCTACCGGTCGCTGCAAGGGTGGCAGGCAGGCTGCCTTCGGTGGCATGCCTGCAGAGGGTCCGCTGGTGTCTCGGCTTCGGCGGACCTCCCGCAGGCCAGCCGCGGGACCAGCGGACCCTCTGCAGGCACGCCTGTGGGAGGTCCGCCGAAGCCGCGGGACCAACGGACCCTCTGCAGGCACGCCTGTGGGAGGTCCGCCGAAGCCGCGGGACCAGCGGACCCTCTGCAGGCACGCCTTTGGGAGGTCCGCCGAAGCCGCGGGACCAGCGGACCCTCTGCAGGCACGCCTGTGGGAGGTCCGCCGAAGCCGCGGGACCAGCGGACCCTCTGCAGGCACGCCTGTGGGAGGTCCGCCGAAGCCGCGGGACCAGCGGACCCTCTGCAGGCACGCCTGTGGGAGGTCCGCCGAAGCCGCGGGACCAGTGGACCCTCTGCAGGCACGCCCGTGGGAGATCCGCCGAAGCCGCGGGACCAGCGGACCCTCTGCAGGCACGCCCGTGGGAGGTCCGCCGAAGCCGCGGGACCAGCGGACCCTCTGCAGGCACGCCTGTGGGAGGTCCGCCGAAGCCGCGGGACCAGCGGACTCTCTGCAGGCACGCCTGTGGGAGGTCCGCCGAAGCCGCGGGACCAGCGGACCCTCTGCAGGCACGCCTGTGGGAGGTCCGCCGAAGCCGCGGGACCAGCGGACCCTCTGCAGGCACGCCTGTGGGAGGTCCGCCGAAGCCGCGGGACCAGCGGACCCTCTGCAGGCACGCCTGTGGGAGGTCCGCCGAAGCCGCGGGACCAGTGGACCCTCTGCAGGCACGCCTGTGGGAGATCCGCCGAAGCCGCGGGACCAGCGGACCCTCTGCAGGCACGCCCGTGGGAGGTCCGCCGAAGCCGCGGGACCAGCGGACCCTCTGCAGGCACGCCTGTGGGAGGTCCGCCGAAGCCGCGGGACCAGCGGACTCTCTGCAGGCACGCCTGTGGGAGGTCCGCCGAAGCCGCGGGACCAGCGGACCCTCTGCAGGCACGCCTGTGGGAGGTCCGCCGAAGCCGCGGGACCAGCGGACCCTCTGCAGGCACGCCTGTGGGAGGTCCGCCGAAGCCGCGGGACCAGCGGACCCTCTGCAGGCACGCCTGTGGGAAGTCCGCCGAAGCCGCGGGACCAGCGGACCCTCTGCAGGCACGCCTGTGGGAGGTCCGCCGAAGCCGCGGGACCAGCGGACCCAGGGCCGGCTTTAGGAAGCGCGGGGCCCAATTTGAACAGTTTCAATGGGGCCCCGGCAGGGATGACAAAAACAAAAAAAAACAGCCAACCAACACTCACCAGGAGGTGCTCCAAGTCTTCAGTGGTACTTCGGTGGTGGGTCCTTCACTTGCTTCAGGTCTTCGGTGGCACTGAAGGACTCGCTGCCGAAGTGCCACCGAAGACCCAGAGCAAGCGAAGGACCCACCCCTGAAGTGCCGCCGAAGATCCGGAGCGCCGCCAGGTGAGTAAAAATTAAAAAGGCGCCTCTAGCCAGGGAAGAGATTCTCACTGGGCGCGGGGCCCTCTTAGGCGCGGGGATCTATTCGGGGGAATTGGTGGAATTGGCCTAAAGCCGGCCCTGAGCGGACCATCCGCAGGCACGCCGCCAAAGGTGTGCTTGGGGTGGCAAAATGCCTAGAGCCGCCCCTGACAGCAGGGGAGGGGCCGGGGGCTCGCCTCCCTGGCTGGGAGCTCGGGCCAGGCAGGACAATCCCACAGGCTGGATGTGGCCCACGGGCTGTAGTTTGCCCACCTCTGCTCTGTTGGCCTCTCCAGATGTGGAGGCAACAGACCAGATTTCTTAACTCAGTCTCTCCCCCTCTAGCAGAGGTTCACCTCCCTCTGACTTCTGGGGCCCAAAGGGGCTGTTCCCCAGGCAGGGCTCTCCCTGCCCCTCTCCTCTGTACCTGGGGGGTTCCCTCCTGGTACCATACAGCATCTCTGCCACTCTCCAGCAGCACATCCTCCCGCCCGCCACTCCTGGCATGCCCTAGACTGACTAAAGGGAGGCTTTTAACCAGGTCCAGCTAGTCCTTGAGTGGCTCCAGGTGTCCCTATCGAACCTAACTGTCTCCATAGGTTCTAGGTTGCCTCCAGGTGTCTTAATTAACCCAGGGTAAACCTTGTTTGGTTACCAGGGAAACAGGGACTTGTTTAATATACTGCTTTTTTGCTACTTTCTTGTAGCCATCTGGCCCAACCTCACAGTATCTAACTTTCCAGTTCTAAATATATTTACGATCTTATTTCCTGCTTAAACACAGGTTTAATGTGCAAACACCCTACTCCATGGATATGAACAGTGAGGGCTCCTCCTGGTGGTGAATCTGTTCATTGCCCTGACATGATCATATGCCCATTTCTACAGAGAAATTACAGAAGGGAAAAACTCTTTTGAGTGCAGGGTTAGCCCACAGACATGTATCTCATTCTGAGCGAATCTAGCCTGGGCCTTCTGCCATGTGTGAGCAGATCCCGTGACTGCAATGGGGTGAATCACGTGCACAAAGGTAACACAGGCCGGGTTTGGGGCCTAACCCTAACCCTTCCCTGCCTTATTCCAGCCCAGCTCCTCCTGGCTGCCTCCGCACAATAATTACAGCCCAGGGTTTTTGGAGCTACTAGTGATTTTGGCCCCCATGGTTTTTGGGTCCCGGCTGAAGGTGCTTTGAAAGGGGCTGGTTTGCAGAGGGCAGGTGCATGGGTGACAATCAGGCCCCTTTAAGGCAGCGCAAGTTGGGCTCCCCATATCCCCGATCCCTTCGGAAATTCTCAGCCCCAGTTCCTGCCAGGTCAAGTTGCTATTGGCCCCCCACTGCTACACTCCAGCGCAGGGACATTACAGCCAGCAAACGGTGCCCCAGCTCAGGCCTCTCCACATAACAGGATGGAGCCATTCAGCATCCTAGGAACAGACAGCTCAGAAAGCGAAGCCACATGTTTCTGAAGGCTCGGGAAAGCCACAGGGGTGCGCAGCGTTATAACAGTAAACATCAAAACCCATCAGGAGTTTGGACGGGGTCGGTCCCTCCTGCTTCGGGACATGAGCCCTGACCTCTAACTCCGTGGTGGAGGGTGGGGGGAGGAGACTCATCCCCAAGGGGCAAATTCTTTCACAACTGTCTCATGCAGTGTTAATGACACCTTGCTTTGGAGGGGCTGGTGCGAGCCATTGCTGGAGGCAGGATACAGGGGTAGATGAGCCCTTGGTCTGATCCAGTCTGGCAGTTCCTGTCTTCTTATCTGTCCTGGCCCCTCAGTCAGGATCCTGATCCCATTGTGCTGGGAGCTGTACATACACATAGTTCACAGACAGTCCCTCCCCCACACAGCTGACAATTTAAATACCATGAGGGGGATGATAACTAGAGACGATCAAAATGTGTCAACTGAAAATTTGTCTTCACTCGCCAAAAATCAGGTTTCATCAAAACTGAGATTTTTCGTAGTACAATGTTGATTTGATTTTTTTAATCAATTTTTCCATGGGAAAATTTAAAGTGAACATTTTCATTTTGATTGTATTGTTATTTATTATTTCCATCTTTCAGTTATGTGTTTTGAGGTCCCCTGCTCTTTTATGGCAGAAAATGGAGAAAACTCACTTTTCAGAAAGTTGACATTTTTTCAATAGGGTAAGAAAATGGAGACTTTTTAAACTTCCAACTTCTTCTCTGTTAAGAGAATACAATATATTTAGATACTGAACTCCAGTTTGCCAGAAGCTGGGAATGGGCACCAGGGGATGGATCACTTGCTGATTCCCTGTTCTGTTCATTCCCTCTGCGTCACCTGCCACCAGCCATTGTTGGAAGACAGGACACTGGGCTGGGTGGACCTTTGGGCTGACCCAGTCTGGCTGTTCTTATGTTCCAGGTCGGGTTGCGAAATCCCTGCAAAAAAATGAAAAAATGAAAAAAGTTGAGAGAAAACAAGTGCTACTTTCTACCCAGGGGCGGCTCCAGGCACCAGCACGCCAAGCGCGTGCTTGGGGTGGCAAGCTGCGGGAGGCTGCAAGGGCGGCAGGCAGGTTGCCTTCGGCAGTATGCCTGCGGAGGGTCCGCTGGTCCCACGGCTTCGGCGGTCCTCCCGCAGGCTGCCGCCGAATCCGCCGGACCGAGGACCTCCCACAGGCAAGCCGCCGAAGGCAGCCTGCCTGCCTTGCTTGGGGTGGCAAAATACCTAGAGCCGCCCCTGTTTCTACCACATTTTAAACTCTTTATTTTTTTTAAAAAAATCATACATTGCCAGTTATACTCTGAAACATTGGCATGAAACCAGATGTTTTGCTCTTGGGGCAAACCTTTCCGAATGCAGCTCATGTGCACAACACACGTTCTCAGAAAAGCTACCGGGGAGAGGACTGCAACTCGTGGTGTTTGGCTGCCACGTGTTAGACACAACATGTCAGCCACATACTTACTCTGGTGGCAAGTGGCCTGCAAGCCCTACTGTGCTAGGTGCTGTACAAATTCAGAACCAAAAGACCCCCAAACATTCCTGCCCCCAGACATCTACCCTTCTACCTCTAACAATGCCGGCTGCATTTCAAAGTTTATTCATTTACAGATCTTCCTAACCATTGAATTGCTAGTGCTGTAACCAGCCACTAGCTGGCACTGCTGGTGCATAAACGAACCCCAGCCCCACCCCCTGGGCGGGCCTGGGAGGAGCATTTTTGGGAGTTTTTTTCCACTGCAACAACCCCGAGATCAGAAGGTGAGACAGTCCCACCAGCAGGCAGTTACCCTCTGCGAAGTAGATTCATCCCCGTCTCCAGAGCACAGAGATGGGCAGGGGACAATCTCCCACCCCTGGGGGCTCTGTGGATTTCGCTGAGTGGATTCCCCTGGCCGGAGCGCTGGATATGAGCACACCGGGAAATGATGCTAAAGAGGGGACTGGAGCTGGGTCTGCAGGCGGAGCCCCTGCCCCACATATGGGGCGTGAATGGGCTGGAGAGGAGGGAGCACAGGTAAGGGGCAGTGCGGATTCATTGCAATAGACCAGGCGTGGCATGAGAAACAGGGATGGGACGGTGCCGGGGCTAAGCCCCAGGAAGAGCCCGGAAAAGCCACATTGCTGCTAGCGAGAGTTAAATAATTTGGTGGTTAGAGCAGAGAAGTCTGGGATCCAGGACTCCTGGGTTCCATCCCCAGCTCAGAGGGAGTGGGGTCTAGTGGTTAGAACAGGGGGTTGGGAGCCAGGACTGCATCTTGGGGTTCTCTCCCCAGCTCTAGGAGGGGAATAGGGTCTAGTGGATAGAGCAGGAGGGGGCTGGGAGCCAGGACTCCTGGGTTCTAGCCCCAGTTCTGGGAGGGAAGTAGGATCTAGTGGTTAGGATCAGATGGGGATTGGTTGTCAGGAGGATTGAAGGATGAGAAAGAATCACACCTGACGTGGGGGGAGACAGCAGAGATCATCCTGCTGCAGAGTCACCCACCATTGCTGCAGGACAGACACTAATGATAGCCCAGACCCAGGATATCAAACTCCAGACGGAACACGTGACCCCCACCCTGGCTGGCTGCCACCCGCCCCGACAGAGCCCTTAGGGGTTGGATTCCTTGAGCACCTGCCTAGTGCATCCTGCCAGCGTGGACTCTTGGCAGTGAAGTGGGGTCTGGCTGGACTCATTCATTCTCCTCTTCCTCATGTGTGTGAGGCTCATGATGTGCTTTGAGATCCTCCAGTGGGAGGCGCTAGCGAAAAGCACAGGATTATTGCAGCTGTGTTTGGATCACTCCTGTAGTGCCCTGGGTCGTAGTGTCTGCAGACTTTGCTGGGGAGCTTTGCCCAGAATGGAAATTCACTGCCAGGGCGTAACACAGAGGGATTGTCGGTACTTTCTGAACTGCTCCGAAGAGAGCCTGGATCACGTCCCCCTGGGATCCCGCTGATCTGCACATGGAGGGTCACCCTGGCCTGGATTCTCCCCTGGTCCGTGCAGGATCCAGGCTGCACAGCTGGAGCTGGGTGAGACTGTGATAGTTCGGGTCACTGGAGGTTCCAGAGAAATGAGGGGAAATAGTTTTGGGTTGAAGGAAACGTTTCATTTCAGTTCTGGGCTTGGGTGTTGTGTTTTTTATAATTTTTTTTTGAACAAAATAAAACGGAAGGAAATTTCTAAAGGAAAGCTCTCGTGAGTTGAAAACGGAAGCGTTTCAGCTTGAACTTTTCCCCTCGGATTTTTTATCCCCATCCATAAAATGAAGAGGTCAACCAGCATCTGCAGATTTTGGCTGCCAAAAAGTTTCACACTGTAAATTTTGCGCATCTCTAGCTCAGCCTCGGCCCCACTCCAGGCCATGTGGAATTGTCTCTGTGCCAGCCAGAGTTGGCAAGGATGGGGGCTGGAAGTGTACATGTCTTCCAGCCTCCTGGGACTTACATGCAGAATGGATCCTGCCCCAGGCTGGCTTCTGGGTCCATAGTTTCCTGTCTCCATGTTTATTCTCTGCCCATCCCCATGCCCTGGTAATAGATCAGCCTCCGGTAGGCTGTGTCTGAGTGCACAGACCTGCAGGTTCCTCTGGCCTTCTGCTCTCACAGTCCCCCACGTTCAGACAGGAAGCGACTGCACCACAAGCCGCCCTGTAGCCTTTTTTACCTGTTAGAGGCTGCAGTCACCCCTGGGTCACCCAGCAGTGGACTCACAGAATCACAGAACTGGAAGGGACCTCGAGAGGTCGTCCAGTCCCGTCCCCTGCCCTCATGGCAGGAGTAACCCTTATCTAGACCGTCCCTGACAGGTGTTTGTCCAACCTGCTCTTAAAAACCTCCAATCACCGTAAATCTAGAGCAGGGAATTGGGACTCCGGGGTGGGACCTGATCATCCGAGAGGTGCAAGTGTTACAGGCTGAGTCTCACACTCGTTTTGCACGCCTGCTGGAGGCACATTGTTCCATGGAGAGCAAGGGAAGCAGCTGGAAAGACAATGAACCAAGTGGGCCTGTTAAAGCGTTGGGGGGGATCGGATCTCAGTCACGCTGGGATCAATCCAGACTGACCTCACTACAGTCAATGGAGTCTCGGCTGGGTTTGGCTCTCAGGACCTTGGGGTAAATCCAGAGTAACTCCAGTCATGTCAATAGAGTCAGGACTGGATTCGGATCTCAGACCCCACTGTAAATCCAGAGCAGCCCCATAGCAGCCAGTAGAGCTGCATCAGTGTAAACCCAATGTGAGGTGAGAACCCTTCTCGAATATTTATGGTACACCCTCCACTTAGCTATGTTCTGCTACATCCCCCTCCAGCTGCTCTGTAAGTTACGCTGCTTAGCAAACTCCTTGACAGGGCTATAATTTGCCAGCTACTGTTTAATATGAAGTCATTCACTGCCTGTTTACAGAGACAGGGCTGTCCTCACAGCAGCAGGGCCAGAGGTTCTGGGGGGCAGAAAGTAGGGGCTGAAATGTAGCCCTTTGTTGTCCACTTGGAGTGTAAATTGAATTTGTACAGCACCTTGCACAATGGGGCATTGGTCAGTGCTTGGTGCTGCTCTGGGCTAGGGCCACAGGAATAATACAGACTAGTTAGGTTTAATTCCAGGGGAGATAGAGAGGTATTAATGCCACTGTACACGGCACTGGTCAGACCCCATCTGCCATCCTGCGAACAGTCCCAGTCACTTGTGTTCAGACAGATGAATTCAGACAAGCCCAGGTGCAGAGAAGGGCTGCTGGAGTGATCGGGGGATGGGGGCTGATTGCCCCAGGGGAGACTCAAAGAGCTTGGGGAGTTGGCCTAGAACTGCAAGGCTGAGGGGATGTAATTGCTCTGTAACTACACCGGGGGGGGGGGGGGGGGGAAGAAGAGCTACTGATGCTAAAGGACAACGTTGGTTGACACCAGAACAAACAAGGAGACACTGCCCCTAAACACATCTCAGCTGGACATTAGCAGAAGGTTTCTACCCATCAGAGGGGAAAGACTCTGGAACAGCCTCCCACTAGGTGCAGAGGTGGGAGAGGCAAACACTCTAGTTTGAAGACGGAGCTTGGTCAGTTTATGGATGGGACAATACGAGGGGGTGGGACTGACTGATCCTGAGCTCCCTGCCAGTCCATGTCCTACTCTGTGGTGGCACAGGAAGGTGGGCGTGGGGTGACTAGGAAGAGGGGAAGTGGAGCAGGTAAAGAGAGGACAGGACCAGCAATACCTGGCTATTGGGAATCACAGTGAAAGTTATCTTAGAAATCCATGAGAGATGGTTGGAAGGATACAAGGATGGATGGAAAGAGTGAAGTTTGGATGGCTACAAGAATGGATGGATGGAGAGAAGGTTGGATGGATTCACAGATGGAGGGACAGAGAGAAGTTTGGATGGATACATGGATGGTTGGAGAGAGAGAAGGTTGGATGGATACACGGATGGATGGATGGATGGATGGAGAGCTAGACAGACTCTGTATATACAGATGAGTTAGGGATGGAGCAGAACATATATAAATCACTGTCCAGGAGTTGTGGTGGAGCTCCTTCTCCTCCCCGTGCCGGATGCTGTGCCTCTAGCGAGAGGTAGACTGAGAATTTTACCTTCTCCTGGGGTAAAAAACCAGCAACTTCCAGTTTTAACCACTTGCCTCAGTGGCTCACTACAGTTCTCGGTCCGGTCCCTTTACTTCAGGGCTCACCGCAGTCTGATTCAGCCACGCTCAGCATTGGCCAGCAGGGGAAAGGGACCCCTAGTCTCTGTTGCCCCTCTGGGTGTGGTGGGAACAGATCAGACCCTTTCCCCAATTAGTCTTCCCCCCTGAGGGGTGGGTCTCTGTTCAGGTCACTCCACCCCAGTGACTAATGAGGGAAGGGGGGAGCCCAGGCCCACCCTCTACTCCAGGCTCTACCCAGGGACCCTGTGGATAGCAGCTGTCGGTAACTGTCTCTTCAGATAACGGCAGAGCTGCTAGGATTCCCTGGGCCACTTCCCCTGGCCCCCGACACCTCCCTCACATTAACTGCCAGGCTCTTCCCCCGATGCCTGATGGCGTTTGTACCTCCCAGGCCTTTGGCTGCTGCACATCCTTGCACAGCTCCTCTGGCAGCACAACTCCCACCACACTCCTTGGGTGCAGCTGAACACACTGGGGGGGAGGCTTTTACCCACTTCCAGCCAGACCTTGCTTGGCTCCAGGTGTCCCAATCAATCCAGCTGCTTCTACTACTGTCTAGAGGGGTCTTAATTGACTCCAGGTGTTCTAATTAGCCTGGAGAAACTGCTCGTTTGGTTTCCATGGCAACAGGGCTTTGTTTAGCCTGGGGCTAACAGACCTGTTCCTTATCCTTTCCTCCTGCCCTCGGGTCCTGCCCCGCCACAGAACCTAGCAATTGCCAGGCTGGGTCAGAGCCAAGGTCCCTGTCGTCCAGTGTCCCGTCTCTGGCAGTGGCCAGTGTCAGCTGCGTCAGAGAGATCCCTGGCAGTGTCAGACGTGGGTTAATCTCTCAGGGGCAGGGATTGGCTGTTTTCTCTATGTTCGTACAGCACCTAGCGCAGTGGGGTCCCAGTCCATGACTAGGGCTCTCCCACGCTGCTGCCATGCACATGATTCCTTATGATCATTGTTCTATTCATCGTTATCTGTTCTCGTTAGGTTTCAGTCTGGTCTCAGACAGGAAGCTCCAGAACTCATTCCCCTCTGTGCTGCCTGGGAAGCTCAGGCAGCGGCAGCTGGGGTGGGGGAGCTGCCAGATTCCCCAGAGGAGGGAAGTGGCTGGGGAAGCGGCTGGAGGATCTCTCAGGGCCCAGGAAGGAGGGTTACACTGAACGCTGTGCACAGGGATACACTGGGCACCCAAGGGACAGAGCACAGACATCGGAGGCCAGGGCTGAGACACACAGAGCGCAGGGAGGGGGAACCGTGCCCAGTGTGAGACTCAGATGGAAGAGACTCGCATTTGGAGTTATTTTATATTTAACAAACCAGCCCCCAAGAAGGGAGGTTGTTATTGGACTCCAGACTCCGTGGATGACTCCTGGGAACCTGGAATGAGGAAACTGAGGCAGGGTGTTGCAAGCTACCTCGGCCACAAGATGGCACTCTGGAGGCTGCCGACTTGCTTACAGGAGTTAAGGGGAAAACAACACATCATCTGGGAAATATTTCCACTTGTGGCTTTTTGGTTCTTTCCCCCACTTTTTCTTCCGTTTTTACTGTAAAAAAATATGTCAGAAGGTGGGGGAAACCCCAGCTCAGCTCATGTTTCTATGTTTCCTCGCACTGGAAACAGGATGCTTATTTTAGAATGTAGAGGAGGTTTTTCCCCACACTTAAGAACAAAATCAATTGGCAAAGTGTGAATTTAAAAAAAAAAGTTTACAAAGTGAGAAAAAGTAGCACTTCCTTGCTTTTAACTTCCCCTTCTTTTCCATTTGAAAAAAAGTTTCATCTTTTGTAGCAATCTCACAACCGTTTGGAAATATATTTTATTATATGAAGGGGAAAAAAAATTGGACATCGAAATAAAAATCAAATGTTCCACTTCTGTAGCCAGTTGAAAAAAATTCAGCTTTTGAGAATTGAGTTTTTCTCTGTCGGAGTTTGCATTTGGCCAGATAGGTGCAAGGAACAGATTCACCACCAGGAGGAGCCCTCTCTGTTCATATCCGTGGAGTAGGATGTGGGCACTTCAAATATTTGTTTAGGAGATAAAATTGTAAATACATGGGGAGTTGGAAAGATTAGAAACTCATTGGTAAATGTTGATTTCACCACACACACACAAAGTGATGGAAATATTTTCCATCACGATAGCAGACGTGTAGCCAGGCAAAGTAAGAAGAATGGTGCTTGAGAACTGTATTAGAGTTCAATTAAGGGCTTGGCTACACTGGAGAGTTGCAGCACTGGTGGTGGGTTTACAGCGCTGCAACTTAGTAACTGTCCACACCTGCAAGGCACATCCAGCGCTGCAACTCCCTGGCTGCGGCGCTGGCTGTACACCTGGTCTGCTTGGGATGTAACGATTGCAGCGCTGGTGATGCAGTGCTGCTCATCAAGTGTAACCACCGAAAGCGCTGTTATTGGCCTCCAGGGTATTAGGATGCCTGTCCACAACAAACCGGAAGAATGGCTGAACTCCGAGCTCCCCTGAGCTGCTTATCTGAAAAAGAAACACAGCTCCTGTTTGCTCCAGCCAGAATGGCAGGCAGGGGAATTGCTCTGGAAGGTTCACAGCTGTTTGCTTGAAGAGAGAAGTCACATGGCAGAGGGAGGGGGAGTCCCTGTTGAGCAGCTGCTTATGTGGTCTGAAGGCTATTTAGGAGTGCATAATTTGCATTTAGTGAATAAGAGAGGGGTGGGGGAAGGGCTTGAAACTTTAAAATTGATTGCAGGTTGGTGATGTGTGTGTTCCAGTCCTTAGAACTTGCAAGGCAGGGAGCTGACAGATCCAAAAATCCTCTCTCTCTCTCTCTCTCTCTCTCCCCCATATTCCCCCTCACCTCCCTCTTTTGAAAAGCACGTTGCAGCCATTTGAACACTGGGATAGCTGCCCACAATGCACCACTCCCAACAGCGCTGCAAATGCTGCAAATGTGGCCACACTGCAGCGCTGGTAGCTGTCAGCGTGGCCACACCACAGCGCTTTCCCTACACAGCTGTACGAAGACAGCTGTAACTCCCAGCGCTGTACAACTGTAAGTGTAGCCAGACCCTAAGACTAAAATTGCAACGTAGGATGTTGACAGCGTATGCTGTAACTTTTGTGTTTTAGCCTTAACTTTCTGAATCTCAATATCTAGTGTCATTAAATAGTTACTGTCTGGCACCCCATTGTCTGACTGCTCAGAATTTTCCACAACTGTGTACATTTAAATCAATATACCTAATAAAAATGTTTTAAATCCAACATTTTCTGCAACAGTGAAAATGAATAAAATAGGAAAAAATGCTTAAAATGAACATCGATGCGATCCCTCAAAATTATAAAAAAAAAATCAAATTCTTCCAAACCTAAATATACTTCAGTGGTTTACAGGAAAAGGACTCAGAAGTGTAAATAACAGTCCCTGCTGAGTGTTTACGGCACGGCTTGGTTTTGAAAGTGGATCTAAACTTGAGCATCTTTGTTAATATTCCAGCAAAATGGAAACTTCTGTAGTGTAAATAACTGTTGCAAATATTGGCACAAGCAAATGCCACGTTAGTACACTGGAGTGTTCTATATTTCTCCTCTTGGTTTGTTACACAAATCAGGGGACAGATCATGTCTGAGCATCACGTTTCTTTTGAAGCTCTAAGTCATAATCCCAAACTAGAATTGAGGCCAAGAGTTTAGCAGGATTGAAGAAAGGCCTGGGAATGTATATGGCGAATGAGACTCTCCACAGTTAGAATAGTAAATGCTGAAAAAAACCCAAGCGGTTTGTAAGAGATCTAACCTCTCCTGATTCACAGTGTACATCTCTTATGTCTGCACTGCAATCCTGTGTCTGTCTGTCTGGCTGTCTGTAACACATATAGACATACTGCAGCTGGCTTTGATCCAGCTAGCTGGAAAACCAATAGCGGAGAAGCCAGGACATTAGGGGCTACCCACTTGTGCACATACCCTGAGTCCTGGTGTTTTTGCATAGCTGGCATGTGTCCCTGGGGATGGTTATCCCATAACTGACTCCTGTAGGGTTTCTTGTCCTTTGCGCTGAAGCAGCTGGTGGTGGCCACTGGGGGAGACAGGTCACTGGGATAGACGGGAGTCAGATCTGATCCACTCTGACAATGCCTATTTCACTACATTTTATTCCGCTGATGGCTGGTTTTGCCTGCATAGCCTAAATCTGCACTGCACAGCCAGGGTGTTTACACTGAGATAGATAAATGCAGACAGCAATCCTGCTGTAAAACCTGAGCAGAGACAAGATTCAGCTGGTTTTTACTTTGAAGTAGCCAGTCAAAGTCAACCTTATCCCTTGACTAGCTGAAATGACGTAAAAACTACAGTGAAGAGAACATGGGATTTTTTTGTAAATTTTTTATGAGTAACATGTGTGCCTCAGTTTCCCCACCCACTCTGTATTGCTATCCACTGGGATGGGTAAAAGGGAGGGGTGGATGTTACATGTGCCAGTCAGGGCTGGACCCAAGTGCACCATAAAGAACTGAATGAAATGGACAGAGAGGAATGAATGCAAGACCCGCCTGCCGACCAGCAGCCAAGAGCAAGCGATTTCCACCAGCTCTGTGCAGATGAACAGAGTGGAAAGTCCCAAGCAGGAGGCCAAAGAGGTGTGGGGGTGGTTTAAGTGTGCTGCTGCAGGCACAAAGGAAGTCAGAGGCGCAAAGCAAGAGCGAGAGGATGGATTCTAGGTCACACTATATCACGGCAGGGGCTTTTGCCAATGTTGACTCTGGCTCAGGCTTGGCTTTCCTATGCTGACCGAAGGGCTCGCAGACTAAGAAGTGCTGCCTTGTTCTAAACAGGTGGCCCCCTGGCACTGAAAATGCTCAGTGGGTCCATGGCTGGCTGAAGGGCCCGCAGTCCCCACGGGGATCTGAACTCACCGCAGTCCCTCTGAGAGCACATGGGGAGAAGCTGGGGCTGCTGGAGCTGGGAGTCCCAGTGGCGGAGCTGTGGGGCTGTGCGCCCCACCCTGGGGAAAAGCTCAGCTCCAGTCCTCGGCGTGCTCCCAAAGGGGCTGGAGGAAGGTCAGGGCACAACAGAACCCTGTGGATCTGCACCGCCGTGCTTGCACTCAGGGTTTGTCTCCACTTCCAGCTCTGCACTGGTGCAGCCACGCCGCTTAGCACTCAATGAAGACGCTCCCTAGGCTGCTGGGAGAGCTCCTCCCCTCGGCGCGGGGACGCCACCTCCCCGAGAGGCAGGAGGTGTGTCCATGGGAGACGCCCTCCCATCAACATGCGCTGCTGACACCGGGGCCAGGTCGGTGTCAGTATATCGCTCAGGGGGGCAGATTTTCACACCCCTGGGTGACACAGTGATGCCAATATAAGTTTGTAATGTAGACCTGGCTGTAGATTGTACAGACAGAATCAGACACAACAGCTCAATTAGATGTCTTCACATGAGGGTTTTACTGTGAGAGCGTCGTCTGTATGTAAAACTCACACTGCTTTCTGCAGTGAAAACCGAGCCCTCCTTATGAGTCTTCTCTGCATGGGTGAGGCTGTGAAAACAGACAGGAATGTCTTTATAGCCCCCGCACTCCCTCCATGCCAATGAATGGCTCAGCTCCTCCTCAGATCAACAGAGAAACCCACTTGTGGGATTTCCATTCCGGCTCACTTTGGAGTTACACGGCCCCTAACACACACTCATTTTCCCACCTCTCTCGTCTTACAAAAACACCCAGTTTGGTCGGCCTGTTACTGAAGTATAAAGCTCTCCTCTGGGGGGAGATGACGCACGCAGAGGGGAGCTAAAGGCAGTATTACATTTCATGAAGATGAGACCAGCTTAATTAAAGTCAGATATAGTGAAAACCAACGTGTTTACCCTTTATATATTGTACTCTACAATAAAAGCCTAAAGGAAATGAATCAAACCAATAAAGTCCAAATTAAATATTTTTACTTTATTGAAACAACGTTTTATCTTTATACAATTTATATAACTCAACAATATAAAAAAGAGAATTTTTTTTGACCTTTAGTTTGGCAGAAAACATTCACATTTTGACTTTTTTTTCAATTCAGAACAAAAACAAAAACCAGTTTCACAGTGTCAGAATGGAAATTCTGTTTTCCCACCAGCTTAGCTAAAAACATCCTCTGTTTTAAAATGAAAGATGAGATTTTACCTAATCACAGGACTCCAGGAGCTGGGGCTTTAAGAAACACACCACATATTGTGTGTTGCCAACACTGCACACCCTCGACTGTATTAATTGTGTCTCTTAAAATGAACAGAACACCTCCCCGTCTCCATCAACAGCTAGTCTTGCTGGCTCACGTGTAGCACAGGTGCTCCCATTGTCTGCTCCTCCCCACTTCTTCCAGGCCACTCCCCACCCAGCTGTTCCAGATGTGCTGTAGCATGGGCTGTCCCGGGGCATGGAAGGGGATTCCTCACTCTGCCCTACAGCCCTGCATGGCTGTGTTACACCAGGGTGCGGCCCAGCCTTGTACATGTTGGGTGAACGGTGCTCGTGGGAAGGGGAGATGTTTATTACTAAGGAATCGTCGAACAGATGAAATCCCTGTGCAGTTACTGTCTGACTTTGCAAGGCCTTTTTTTCTGATTACATGAGGCAACAGAAACTGCAAGGGTTTTTTTAGGGGGGAAAGGCGGTGAAGTAATATCTTTTATTGGACTAACTTCTGATGGTGAGAGAGACAAGCTTTTGTGCTTGTTATTTTTACTAGCTTATCACTAGCACCAGTAACGCTTTCTGTGTACATTTTTTTTCCATTGGTCACACACACAATACTAAACGTTACTCATCCATTTGTCACTTTCCGGTCCAGACACCAAACAGGCTTCATATTTGTGACTTTGGAAATGTTCAGGGGCGAGTATCACATCTATTTTGTACTTATCACTCCTGCTTCTTGTCCTCTGTGCTTGTTTCATGGGCAGGTTTGTGGTGCAGGCTTGACTCACTGCAAAGTTTAAATTCCACACTGTGCATTTGTGTGGGCAGTGTAGTTGTAGTCATGTTGGTCCCAGGATATTACAAAGACAAGGCGGGGGAGAGGGATATCTTTTACTGGACCAATTTCCTTTGGTGAGAGAGACCAGCTTTCAGGCTGCACAAGACCTGAAGCAGAGCTGTGTGTGGCTTGTGTCTCTCTCACCAACGGCAGCAGGTGCAATAACAGCTATCACCTCCCCCGCCTTGTCACACTCTGCTCAGTCTCCATTCTTAGCTAACACACTTCACTTAATCCTGTCACTGCTACTCTGTGCATTATGGGAGCTGGGCTCAGGCCCCCATGTGCTGATTGTTGCACGTACACCTAACAGGAGACAGCCCTAAGCAGCTCACAGTCTCAGGGACTGATCCAAAGCCCCTAAAATGAGCGGAGGGTCGGTGCTGATTGCAATGGGCATTGGAGCAGACCTGCCATTGTAAGCTCTCTGGGGCAGGGACCGTCCCTTCCTCTGCGTCAGCAAGACAGATTGAGGTGGCAGGGAGGAGCAGTGTTATCCCATTGGACAGATGGGCAACTGAGGCCTAGAGAGGTAAAGTGCCTAGCCCAAGGTCACCCAGAGAATCAGTGGCGGAGCAAGAGATGGAGCCGGATCTACTGAATCCCAGCCCTGTGCCGTCAGCAGGAGACCAGCCTGAGTCAGGGACTATGGACACAGGGAACATTCAAATCCTCACACAGCAACTTACTCCATGTCCTGTGTATCTGAAAGAAGACGTAAAATAATCACTGATACCGTTTGCAGATAACACAAAAACCGGGGGTGAGAAGGGTGCTAACCATGGAAGGCGATGGGTCACTGATTCAGAGCGATCCGGATCATTCGGTAAACAGGGCACAAGCCAACAATGTATGTTTCAATACAGCTAAATGTACAAATGCAGAACAAAGACCACAGGTCATACGTACAGGCTGGGGGCTCTCTCCTGGAAAGCAGCGACGCTCACAAAGATTTGGGGGACAGGGGGCATACTCAGCTGAACACGAGCTCCAAGGGGCTATGAACTGCCAGGCCCAGAGGTGCCAGGACTTTGAACTGCCAGGCCCAGAGGTGCTGGGGCTCAGTCCTGGCAAGCCCTGGCACAAATTAAGCACTGATCAGAGGTTATTTTACCTCCATATTTGGCGTTGGTGTGACCACTGCTGGAATCCTGTGTCCAGTTCTGGTGCCCACAGTTCAAGAAGGATGTTGATAAATTGGAGAGGGGTCAGAGTTGAGCTATGAAAACAATTAAAGGGTTAGAAAACCTGCCTTGTTGCGTTGGACTCGAAGAGTTCAATCTATTTAGCTTAACAACGAGAAGGTTAAGGCATGACTTCATCACAGTTTATAAATATCTATGTGAAAAACAAATATTTACCACTTCAGTCTAGCAGAGAAAGGTCTAATGCAGTAGTTCCCAAACTGGGGTTCCCAAACTGTTACAGGGGGTTCTCGGGAAAAAATTCCCTAATGGTGCACAGAGCTGTCCCTAGGGACCCTGGGCAGCATGGGGCCGGCAGCCTGGAGCCCCTGGACTTCCAAGAGCTAAGCAGATCTATCACACTGGGGAGATTTAAACTTCAAGACTCCTTAGAAGAAATGAAAAGGGAGGTGGATATTTTTTTGCTGTTTTTAAAATTAAATAGGCAGCTAGTGCTGTTTTAAATTATTATGAAGAACAAGTATAAGCTTTGTGGTAATGTGCGTTGTTTGCCTGGACTGCTCAAGACCTGAATGCTTGTGTAGGAGGAGATCTTTGAATTGGCTTCTTAAATACCTTCCTGCTGTTTCCCATCTGATAGTCCTTGGTGAAACCTAGGAGCCTTGTCTTAGAACAGGCTTAATCAAATACAATCAATACAAGCTACGAAAGTGAGATCTGGGAAGAGTGTCGCCGTTTTTACAATGTAATAAAAATACTGTAATGAAATAATATTAATAAATAGTGTGTAATAAGCATGTCATAAAACCAACTTTTATATTTCCAAGATCACTGCTTTTATAATTTATGCTCAGGTCAGGGAGAAAATCCCTGGAAATATTCACTTTTAGGAGGGCGATCGCGAGACTTGACATTTTAGTTAAAGGGGTTCGCGGGTTGTTAAAGTTTGGGAACCACTGGCCTCATGCAACCCAATGGCTGGAAGCTGATGCTGGACAAATTCAGACAGGAAATAAGGTATTCGTTTTTAACAGGGAAAGGAATTAACCAATGGAATAATTCATCAAGGGCCATGGTGGATTCTCCATTACTGACAATGTTTAAAATCCAGATTGGTTGTTTTTCTAACAGGCCGGCTCAAGGGATTATTCAGGGCAGGTTTCTGGCCTGGGCTATCCAGGGGGTCAGACGAGACAATCACCGTGGTCCCTTCTGGGCTTGGAATCTGTGAATCTCTGGGCTGGGGTTTGTGTCCTGGCTCCCAGAGTGGGAGGTAGTGGGTTTCCAGCAGGAACTATTGACATCAGGGGCTGATTAATGCAAATCCCGAGGTAGGTAAACAAGGCTGGAGAAGTCTCACTGCTGGGGGAATTGGCGTAGAATGGTTTGATCTGGTGACAGTGGCCTAGCAATCCAAGTGCTGAAAACTGTACAAAGCGACCAGCTGTCCACAGGGCGGGAGCGCCCCCTCCTCACTCTGAGTCAGACACGGACCAGAGGGACAGGCCCTGAGAGAGGACCAGAGCTGCTCTGAGCCCTACCATGATGTCAGGACACAGCCCGGGGGGCGGCTGAGGCTGGGGTAGGGCCAGGATCTGGAACAGGCTGGGGCCATCTGTCAGAGCTACAGGCAGTGGCTTGGCACTCTCCGGAGAAGTAGCAACAGTGAGCAAACTGGAGCCTGCTTCCATTAGGAGCCTATATACTTGTCTTGGGGGGGGGTCACATGGTTAGGTAATCGCTTGTGGATTGGCTGGGCCCTGGTTGATTAGCATGGGCCTGTCACAGGACTCAAATTAATGACCTCATTGGCTCCTCATCTCCGGCATGACTCATCACGCAGGATCTCCATGTCATCCGTGATCTAAGCCAGGCCTGACTGTCAGCTGTTCATTGTTCACTGATGAAAAGTCAAAATGTTCTGCAGACACTTTTGGTGAAAGTCTTTTTGTATTTTTTCTCCCAAAACTCAATTTTCCATCAAAACAGCTTTGACAGACAATTTTCAACCAGCTCTCCCCTAAGCCCTGCCAAAAACCCTTACTAACATGCCCTGTCCCTCTGGTGCGGAGAGATTCCCGTTCTAAATGCTTCCCACCCCCAACACCCCTTTTTCTCTTTGGTTTGGATAGGTGGGATCATGGAACCTGGGAGTTTAACTAAAAACCCAAGAGGAGTGAATAGTCGATTCCTAGGCTGTTTTGTGAATATCTGTTCAGCTGGAACGTTCGCTTAGCCCTGGAGATTTTGTTAATTTCCCAGAAAACATCAGACTCCCTTAGTGCCAATATTGACCTCAAATATTTGCCAGAGCGATCATCAGAGGATATATTAGAAGCAGAACTTGCTGTTTGCGCTCTTTGTCAATTACATAAATAATGCAATAAGGGGAAAGAACATGTGCTTCCATTACAGCGTGTCAGCTGCTCATGTTTGTTTTCCACACAGCGTCAGCTGTTTGTGTGGCCAAGAGCCTTTAAAATAGGTCTTAATGACCAAATTTTCCCTCTAGCACTAGTAAAGAGCCCAAAGCTTGTTACCATCAATAGATCAAGGCAAATGAGCAATTTCCAGCTCAGATCACATTGAAGTCACGCTGCTCCCCAGAACAATCTCTCATTTTTCTAACTCCCCTATCTTGAAAACACCCAGTGAGATTCACATTGAATGTAGGCTGAAAGTTCCCCTGCGGCAGAGGAGACATAACCCACTGGTCAGCCTGTCTCATAACTTTCCCCATGTGCCTGGAACTGAGCAGATTCACAGAGTTTAGGACCAGAAGGGAACATAAGAACGGCCGTAGTGGGTCAGACCAACGGTCCATCTAGCCCAGTATCTCATCTTCTGACAGTGGCCAGTGCCAGGTGCCTCAGAGAGAATGAACAGAACCATCAAGTGTTCAAGGGACCACATCATCTAGTCCGGTCTCCTGGGTATTAACCTTGTTATCCCCTTCCAATGAATGAGAATGTGCCCAGCACCCACTGGCTTTAAAGAGGTCTGTGATTGTCTTTGGATCTAAGACTTCTGCGCCTCCCCCTTATGGCAGACCCTGGCACCTTTCAGCATACCGGTTGCATTGTAGGATTGCAGCTGTAGGACTGTTTCTTTCAATATGGAGACATGGACATCCACGCTCGCACTTGTAGGAGAGACCGAGCCCGAAGCACCAGGCCTGGTATAAGAGCTGGGGCATGAACCAGAGACTGTCACCCCAAATTAGACCACGAATTAAAACAGATGTTTACAAGTTCATTGTATGATATTGGTAGAAGTATTGTTAGTGTGGCTAAAATGCAGGCCCCCCTCAGAATGAACAAAGACGTGACAGACGCTGGGGGTTTGAGTGAAAACACACTCCACATGATTAGCCCAAGGACATCCTGAGCTAACCCCAGAAAGGAGGAGGTTTTACCCCAGACACTTGTAGCGTGATAGGAAGGGAACTCACATGCATGAAACACAAAAGGGGGTACGAGAATTGTTTGGATCAGTGTGTAAATATCACTTTAACCCTTTGTGCAGCCGAGGGGATGGCAGAAATTCCCGCAGCTGACTGAGCCATTCCTTGCTGCTGGATGTTTGTGTGTTAGTGTACTGGTAACCACGGAACTAGTGCGCTAGGACTGGGTCTGGTCTGGTCGATCCCCTTTGCCACTGAACCGTGCTGGTGGTCTTGTTCTTAATGAATCACAGCGAGGGCTGTGGAAGTAGCAAGCTGCAGTTCCTGCTGATGTTGATCACAGGGGCTTTCTCAAGACAGAGACATGGAGCCACTGGAATCGCTCAGAGCAGGCCCTGGCCTGAGTTACCACAGCGACATCCTTCTAGCCTTCTCTGCACTGCGCAGCAGCACCTGGCCAGCCGAGCTCCCCTGGGAGGGAATGAAGATGCTCTGCAGGGGGAGATAATGCTGCTGGGAACGCTGGAGAACAGGAGACAAAATGAGGCACGGATGCAGGACAGGCTGTGGGGAAAGAGGCAAGTTTTTCTGGTGCAACTTTCTAGCCTGTACCAGGCCGGAGCCTGTTACAGCCTCAGCAACAGAGGCTGCTTCCTTAGCTCCATCTGTAGCCATTTATGTTGATGGCTCTGGTGCTGTCCAGTTCACTCCCCAGTACTGGCCAAGCTAGCAGCTATCATGGGGAACCAGTGATGGAGTGGTTAAGGATGAGATCAGGTCTGTTGGGGTTAGATGAGTGACACTTGTTTATCAAGTTAGGGTGTTTCCTCCTTTGTGGCCTGACCCTTCTGTGCCCTGCCTGTGCCCCTCCCTTCAGCTCTGTAAATCTGGAGTAACCCCAGCAATGTCAACGGCGCTGCCAGGGCGAGGGTCTTATCGAGGTCGCTAGGGATGTCAGTGGAGTCAGGCTGGATTCTGATCTCAGTTGCTCAGGTTTGTCTTCGGCAGCTGTGAACTGTTTGGCAGGCTCCCTCCTCCTTCCGGACTGCACCTGACTAACCGTGTTCCTGCCTTGCCGAGCCCTGGACCCGTTCCTGGGTCCTGCTGACACACCTGGAAAGTTGGTTACAAGCCTGGGCCCTGATCCTGCTGTCCAGGCCCCATGCTGGCCCCAGTGCAGGATTGGGGCTGTAGCTTCAGCCAGAGTAGCGTATAACACAACCCATCCTGTAAAGTACCTGATCCAACCCCCCTTGGCATGAATGGCAGGATTCCCAATGACACCAAGTGGGCGGAGGGTCAGGCCCGAAGCTGCAGCACGAGAAGCCTGGGGCTGGGGAGTGATGCACAGAAATGGCCATGGTAAGGCCGTAGATACGACTGCCCCCTCCCTTTTGCATATAAAGTAGGGCATGCCCTTCATGTCCTGCAGTTACAGCCCTCAATAATGTGCAGGTACCTCTGAAAAGTGACAAGATAAGTGTTACTGACCTTTTCCCATGCATAAAAACCCAGGGGCAGCTGATGAAATTCATGGGCATCAGGTGTAATACAGACAAGAGGAAGTATTTTTTCACATGCCGCACGACTAACCTGTGGAACTCATTGCCACAGGATGCTGTGAAAGTGAAAAGCATAACTGGGTTCAAACAAGGACTAGATAAGTCCCTGGAGGATAGGTCCATCAATTAGCCAAGATGGTAAGGGATGTAACTCCTTGCTTGCGGTGTCCCTAAAGCTCTGACTGCCAGAAGCTGAAGGGGAAGATAGGGGTGGACCTCTCCCGAATTCTGTACCCTCCCCATGAAGCTCTGGTACTGGTTGCTGTCAGGGACAGGAGACCGGGCTAGATGGACTGTTGGTCTGACCCAGTATGGCCGTTCTTATGCTCTCTTCTGGGACCCTGCCCCACTCACAGGCTAGACTGTGCCTTTAGCAGGCAGCCCATAGTGAGAGGTGCTCTCTGGAGGAGCCCAAGGTGCTGACAGAGGAAGGAAGGCCAAGTGGTTAGGACACCGGACTGAGACTCAGGAGATCTGACTCCAATTCCAGGTTTTTTAGTAAGATACTGTCTTGCACGACCTGCTCATAAACAAACTAGGGAAATGCAAGCTAGATGGAGCTATTATAAGGTGGGTACAGAACTGGTTGGAAAATCATTCCCAGGGAGGATTTATCAGTGGTTCACACTCATGCTGGAAGGTCATCACGAGTGGAGTTCCACAGGGATCAGTTCTGGTCCGGTTCTCTTCAATGTCTTCATCAACGATTTAGCTCATGGCATAGAGAGTACACTTATAAAGTTTGCGGATGATACCAAGCTAGGAGGGGTTGCAAGTGCTTTGGAGGACAGGATGAAAATTCAAAGTGATCTGCACAAACTGGAAAAATGACCTGAGGTAAGTAGGATGAAATTCAAAAAGGACAAATGCAAAGTACTCCAGTTAGGAAGGAACAAACAGATGCACACGCAGAGAATGAGAAATGACTGCCTAGGAAGGAGAACTGCAGAAAGGGATCTGGGGCTTAGAGTGAATCACAAGCTAAATATGAGTCAACAGTGTAAAACTGTTGCAAAAAAACCCAAATATCATTCTCGGATGTATTAGCAGGAGTGTTGTAATTCTTCCACTCTAGTCCGCACTGGTATGGCCTCTCAACTGAAGGATTGTGTACAGTTCTGGATGCCACATTTCAGGAAAGATGTGGACAAATTGAAGAAAGTCCAGAGAAGATGATTAAAGGTCTAGAAAACATGACCTATGAGGGAAGACTGAAAACACTGGGTTACTTAGTCTGGAGAAAAGGTGGCTGAGAGGGGACATGATAACAGTTTTCAAGTACCTGAAAGATTGTTACAAGGAGGAGGGAGAAAAATTGCTCTCCTTCACCTCTGAGGATAGGACAAGAAGCTATACTGGGTTAGGGGAGTGATTTGTGGCACCCTTTAGGAAAGTGTCACATGCCCAGTGTTGCCAGTCCCAGAGCATTTAAAAATTAGGAGTCAGGCCTGTAAAATCCTGGTCTCTTTAAATAACAAAGCAGTTTGGGTTTTTTTTTATTTCCATTCTGGTTTCTGACCCTTTAAGTCACACTCAGATCAGGTTTTCAAGTGTGTGTCCACAATGAAAGGAGCTAGAAACGTCCGTATTTAAAAAATCAGAGCTGAGATTATCACCCATGACTTGAGGAACTGGGGCTTTCAGAAACACAGCACATATTGGGAGTGGGGTGGCAACCCTGCCTGTCCTCCCCATCTCAAACCGCAGCTAGCACTGCTTCTCCATGTGCGGTGCTCCCATCTCTCCTAGCCCCTCCCCACCCAGCTGGGTTGCGTTAGAAAGGGGCACTCTCCAGCCGTGTGTGTGCAAGGTGGACAGTACCTAGGGATGGGAGACAATATTTATTCCTAAGTGATTCCTTGAAACAGACGAGATCCCTGCAGTTGTCAGTGACTTTGTAAAACATTTTACAAAAATTACACTGAGTGATTTCTACCCCAAGGGGTTATTTTGTCAGATCTTTTCCCAGTCATCAGCTTTCTGCTTAGAGTATAGGTTCCCCATGGAGATAAAACATCATTATGGCTTCCTGATATGACCAACACTTGTGTTCCCCGCAGTGAGTTTCTGGTTATTTTGAGTTCAGTTTTGAATATGTATCATTTTTGGTTCTTCCTTTTCTGCACCTGTTTGAGTTTGGAAAGTACCCTGAAATCACTGCAAGGCTTAAGTGCCATGTTGTGTATTAGTCACTTTACAGCTCAGGATTTATTGCAAGAGAACATTCTTCATTTAGGTCTATTATTATTATTATTATTATTATTATTATTATTATTTATTATGTATTTTATGGTAGCAGCTTGTTGCCCCAAATAAGATCAGGGCCCCGTTGTGCCAGGTGCTGCAGAGACCCACAGGGAGAGACAGTCCCTGCCCCAGCTGAGATCAGGGCCCTGTTGTGCCAGACACTGCACAGACACACAGGGAGAGACAGTCTCTGCCCCAGCTGAGATCAGGGCCCCATTACACTGGGAGCTGCACAGGACCACAGTAAGAGACGGTGTCTGCTCCTAAATGTTTGCAATTTAAGATCCTTATAAAAGCCAGTGAAGCGAAGAGAACTCCAGGTTGATTTCAATGGGCTTTGGGTCAGGCCCTAAATCGACAAGGCGGAGGGCAGGTGGCAGGTGTGTAGACTGAGGAACTGAGACACAGAGACAGCTTGACGTGTCCAAGGTCCCATAGGGAGTCTGGGGCCCTGAATCTAGCTCTCCAGAGTTGAAAGGAAACGTGGGCCTTTAAATATAGAATTGGGACACTTCTCCTGGGCTGCTCAGAACTGTGAGCCCATGTTACCCTCTCAGCCTTAGCACACGAGAGCTTTGTCGCTGCTAAGCAGCATGTCAGCTCCCTGCCACGCCAGCCTGTCTGCCCTGCCAGCAAACACTCCACGGCTCTGCCTGTCCAAACCTTGCCTGGCAGGGAACAACCAGAGAACCCCAGTTCCCCAGAGACATCTCCCTGCAGCATCCAGTCCTTGCCACTGGACACGCACAGAAGTTATGTTCGCTGCTTCCCAAGAGACAGTGCATGCACCAGCCTGTTAGTTTAGCTGAGGACTCACTATCCAGGTGAATGCACAGCACTGAGATTGATTTGTGATCTAACAAGAGTACGTTTATTAACAAAGAACAGAGATTTATGTGATAACAGGTAAGACTGAAAGAGCCAGGGACGGTTACAAATAAAACAAAGTGAAGCACAATTTCTAGTGATTAAAACATAATTTCAGCAAGTTACAATCTGTGGCTAAGCAGGTTTCCCATGTATAGTTGGTTTCCAACTACTCTGGCCTCCCAGGTCAACAGGATCCACTTTCCACAAACTCCTTTTTTTCCCTTAGCTGACTTATGACTCACATGTCTTTTAGCCCCCTTATATTACTCCTGAGTTAATTGTTTCAAGAGCCAGGAAGATTTCCTGGGGGTGCAGACTCAGTCCTCTGTCATGATTGTTAAGCAGTCATCTCCCCCGCTTGCTAGCTCAAGGGCTTTGTTTACCTTACATGTAAGTGTATTTTTCATCATCCTCTATTATCACATTCTTTTGTCTAGGACAGGCTGGACTTTATGCGCTGCTACAAAATACATTTTAAGACTGTTGTGACATTGCACTCCAGGTGCTTAATGGTCATGAATGTGAATATAACATAACTGAAATATGCTTCATTACAAGGTCTCTTGTAATGTATCATTGAAAAAATTATAATGTACTGAATTTTATTTTCCTATTTGTTTCCATGTAATATTTCTATGGCTGGAATTAGGAAAATAAGGTACAAACTTGTATTCTGATATAGTCAGATTAAGTGGGCTATTAATGATGTTTTAGGAACTTTTCATCAAAAGACAACCGCCCTCCTCCCTCCAAAAATAAATAAATAAATGAACTCATAAAGTTTTTTGATGAAAAGTCAAAATTTTCTGTGGAGAGCCAACTCTTTCCATGAAAATGTTTGTTTAATCAGAAACCCAATTTACTGTCAAAATAGCTTTGATGAAAAATATTTAATTAGCCATTCTGTGAGCCCTGCCAAACCCCGAGTAACATGCCCTGTCTCTGAGGGATGGATTGACTCCCATTCTAAACCCTTCTCACACTCTGCCATTGCATGTTCTCTTTGTGTTGGATAGGTGGGATTGTGAACAGCAGTGCTGGAAGCTCCTTGGAAGTGGGAGGGGGCACACAAACACCCAGACCATGGACCCTCTCCTGCCACGCTACTCTCCCCCAGGCCCAGCCCATGCTCCACCCCTCCCCACAAGGCCCTGCCCCTGTTCTGCCCCTTCTCCAAAGGCCCCGCCTGCCACTTGATCCTTTTCCCTCCTTCCTCCCCCGTTGCTTGCCCTTAAGGCAGGAAAAAAGCATAGTCCTCCCACTTTTAAAAGTGATGGGGCCACGGCCCCCTGGTCTCCGCCTCTTCCGGTGCTCCTGGTCATGCCTCTCTTATGGAGGATGAGACAGAGCCGTGCTGTGGTCTGCTGCTGGGATTTGCTAGGTGCTTTGGATGGTAGCTAGTGTCTCTATGAGCCCTGGCCCTGGCTTTCACCTCATCGTCCCTCTTAGCCTGTCAAGGCCCACACATGGGACGCAGTGTGCAACACAGCCCAAGGACAAGGCTCACACAACATTATCCAGGCAGGAAGCAAATGATGCTATGAGGTTCCTCCCTGTGGTGAGAAGGCTTTCCTGGTACCGAGGTCTCAGGGTTATGTCTGATGGGAACTATTTTCAACAATAAACACAAAAGTAACACTAGACTGGTTGTGAAAACTACAGCACTGAAATGTCACAGATGCAGACGAGAGTTCTAACCTCACCACTACTTAAACTGCTGCTCTGAAATACATAAACCGCTCAACCACACATACTGGCTCTGCAACTGGGCCTCATATTTGGAAACCACATTCTGCCTGCAAGCAAGTTTGCTACTGGTACAGCTCTGCCTAACGTCTTACTGCACAGCCCTGCTTCTCCCACACAGAGACCAGGGACTGCAACACATAGACCTAGTTTCCGTCTTCTTTCCATCCCTCCTGTTATAACCATCGCTAGTCAAGGCCTGCTTATATTTAGATTTCATATGTCAGCCCAGAATCACATGTCCCTGTAGCTAGCAGAGAGGCTGGTCGCATTCCTACAAATTGCAAAAATAAATATAATAAATATCTTATTTCCGCTGTGGACACGCCAGAGCATGGCTCCATAGCACGTATATTTGAAATTTCTTCTTAAAAATAAACTGCATGCTTTATTCCCCTCACTCTCAGCCCCACTGCTGTGAAACTCCACTCTGAGGCCCTGATCCTGCCTGGCCGGACGCCCGTGCTGAGCTCTGGGCCTGTGATGGGACAACAGACCACACGCAAAGTGAAGCGTATGGGGAAGCCTTTGCAGGATCAGGGCCGTACATGCAAGCAGACTGAGGCCCAGAGCGAGGTAGGGATCCCCAGGGCTCATTCACTGGGCACTCAGCAGCCTGCACCCTCAGGGCCGGATTGAGGCACCAGTCCCAGTGCTGAGTCAGGAGCGGCACATGGAGCTTAGCTACATGCAATGCCGTGCCTCAGAGATCCCCCCAGAGCCCCTCACTGCCCCAGGGGAGGACAGCTAATCACTCACTGCACCCCTAGGTGTAGCTATCCGCCTCTCCACGCACCCAGCCAGCGCTGCTGCACGGTGCACTGGGGGGCTGACTCAAAGCCCCCTGAAGCCAGTGGTCAGTGGGGTGCGGATTAGGCCCTGGGGGAGTTGAGGCTCCACCCACTTCTTGCCCCTCCATGCCCACTTATAGAGATAGAGATTGAGGGGGAAGAACTGTGAAGCATGAAACCCCTGCTCCCCTCCATGCCTGGAGCCACAATCTGTGCACCCCTAACCTAGTGTAGGACTCCTCACCCATGATTCCCTTGTATGGCTGTATTAGGGCTAGTGACTCCCTCGCCCTGAACGAGCCAGGCAGAAAGACCAGCATGTGCTCATGGAGTTAAAATCTGCATCGTAACGCAGGGCCCAAAGGGGCAGAGTTAAGGTTGCCTGGGTGAGCTTAACGTTAGCATTTCCTGACTTCTAGTGCCTCACTCTGCCATCTTAATGTTCACTCAACAGCATTTTTTGTATGGACTTGCCTTGTTTTTTAAAAGAAAAACCCCATCTCCCGAAAGGTCTTGAGCTCTTTGTCCAGACAATTTGGCTAGACACCAGCACAAGGGCAAATATAGAAAAAAGTTTCCGTGTCCTTGCTTTGAAAAAATTATGGGCTGAATCTGATCTGGTGTAAATTGGCCATGACTCCATTGGAATCACTGGAGACAGATGCCCAGCTGGTGTGAATCAGGCATAGATCTGTTAATCAACGGGACCAGATCCTGGCTGGTGTGAATTCGCTGTAGTTTCCTCGAAGCTGAAATGTCCTGCTGTTTCATGTCATCCTTCTAAGCCAGGGGTTGGCAACCTTTCAGAAGTGCTGTGCCGAGTCTTCATTTATTCAGTCTAATTTAAGGTTTCACGTGCCAGTAATACATTTTAACATTTTTAGAAGGTCTCTTTCTATAAGTCTATAATATAGAACTAAACTATTGTATGTAAAGTAAATAAGGGTTTTTTAATGTTTAAGTGGCCAGGACCTGGGCAGTGTGAGTGCCACTGAAAATCAGCTCACGTGCCGCCTTTGGCACATGTGCCATAGGTTGCCTATCCCTGTTCTAAGGGTTCAGATGTTGCATAACTAGAGCTGGGCTCTCAAAGATGGGTTCAGAGCACAACCCTGATTGGCTTTCAGTGGGAATTGGGCATTTCATTCCCACTGGCACCTCTGACAAACTCAGGCTGCAGAACGCTAACGTGGGATATTATCACAGCCGAATGTCGAATGTGCTTTGTGCCCTGCAGGAGCCGACAGCCCAATGGAAGGAGCCTTCAGTGCGATGAACAATGTCTGGAGTGAAGAGTGGGTGGAATGAGCACAGACATGATCCAAGCTGTGTCTTGTTCAGATGGAAACTGAATGATACATTGGCCGTGTCAACTGAATCAACAGAACACAAACCTCCATTCTAAGAAACATGCCCATGTGGCGCTCCTGGGTCAGACGTTGGCAGTAACAACATGTATTTTTTTTAAGTTTGTTTATCTTTGTAGGGGTCTTTCAGTAACCTAAAAATGTCACCACAAAAGTATCCTGGTTTTTAATATTCAAAACACAGTCTCCATGCTGGGCTCTGGCAGAAGCTTTGGCAACAGCGATAATTAAGGCCGCCTAGATGTCTCCAGTCTAAAGCCACTTAATTCTAACTTTGAATCTTTCTTCACTGAGCTAAAATCTCCTGACACTGCTCTTTGCTAGTCACGCCTGAGCTAAAACCTGTTTAGACAATGGATAGGGGGAAGGAAGCAGAGATGTGGTTAAAATTACCAGTTGCATTGAAAGGAAATGCATTTATGGAGCAATTCAGTGACGTGGCTTTTAAATAACTGAAATAATAAAGAGGTAGAGAAAGAACAAATCTGTAGTTAAGAACTGACTAGTGGCAGGAAGAGCTACACAGGAAAAACACTGAAGCAGTGCAGAGATATGGTTAGGGTAACACATTCTAATCTCAAGAAATAGTACAGAGAAACCACAATCCTTTATTTATAGTGAAACACAGGCCTGGTCTACACTACGAGTTTATACCGAATTTAGCAAGTATAAACAGGGAAGATGAGGAGGAGGAAGAGGAGGACGAGCTTGCAGAATTCCAATGGGTGGGGGAGACTGCGGCAACTATGGGATAGCTATGGGATAGCTATGGGATAGCTACCCACAGTGCAATGCTCTGGAAATTGACGCTAGCCTCGGTACATGGACGCACACCGCCGAATTAATGTGCTTAGTGTGGCTGTGTGCACTCGACTTTGTACAATCTGTTTAAAAAAACCGGTTTCTGTAAAATCGGAATAATCCCGTAGTGTAGACATACCCACTTTCAGGGTCTCCCTATTTTCATGGTTCAGTAATGGACCTGACAGAAACACATAAACATGCTGAGTGTCTAGAGATGCAGCCAGGCTCACACAGACGAAGGGGTGGGGAAGAGGGCACAGATATGGTTAAAATTACAAGTTACTATGAAAATAAATGAATTTATGGACTGATTTAGTCACACAGCTCGTAAGAAATGGAACATCATAAAGAGGAGAGAAGACAGGAAACGTGTTTAGGAGTTCAGAAAAGATAAAAAGAGTAACAGGAAAAAAACCATGCGAGGCAGAGATGTGATTAGGGTCACACATTCTAATCTCAAGTGGCTGGTTGCTGTAAGAGAAACCAACACCCCATGTCTATAATAAGACACATTTGCACTCCTACAATTTTCATGCACAAATGTCAGATGCAACAGAACCGTTTAAACCACCTTGGTGCATCGAGGTGCAGCCAGGCTAGAACAGAGCTGTGCAAACACCAACCCCCAGCTACCAGTTGCCCTGAGCCTCGTGCAGCCACGGGGCTGAGCTAGCACCGGCTGCAAGGGGGCAGGCAGAGCTCCTGCTACCCCATCCCCCAGCCTCTGGGGCTGGCAGTGAGGTGCAGGCCAGCCAGTGCTGCTCTCCCTGCAGCAGGAGCAGAGTTAGCAGAGGCCAAGCCCAGCTTTACCAAAGACCAAGGGTTAGGAGCTGCTCTTTGTCTGCAGCATCTGTCCAGGTGGAGACAAGCGCCTGGCTGCACTATCTTGCTGTTGGCAGGAAATCCCGCCTTGTGACACGTGGAAACCTGCCCTCTAACAGGAAAGACCAATTTCTTTGCATTTTCAATCCCTCTGGCCCTTCCATGGACTGGGCCTGCAGCTTCGCACCCAGCCGGAGCCAGGGGTGGTCCCAGCAGTGACAAGGGCAGAAGGCGAGTGATTATATAAGAGCTTGAATCGCTCTGCTCTCGCAGTGAGATGGGACGTGCTCCTTGGCACTGCTGGCAATGCGGCCTGTTCTCCGTACACGTCCCTTTGTTTGTGAGGCTCTGACACGTCCACACAGCAACATCCCCGTCCCCTCTGGGGTCGAGAGACTCAGGCTCACACTGCAAGGCTAATAATAACGATGGAACCCTGTGGGTTCTGGCTCACGTCCGGGCTCTGAAATCCAGTGATGGGGGTGGGTCTTGGACCCTGGGCTCCAGCCCAGTCCCTGACATCTACGCTGCTATTTGTACCCCGCAGCACCTTGATCCTGGTGAGCTACTGATGAGCTCATTGTGTCTCAAAAGCTTTTCCTGCTCTGGGAAATGTAGACTTTCTGGATAACAGGTGTGAGCAATGGAACCATAATCAGATGCATCCATTAGCAGCAGCGGATACATTTCCTGGAACAAACAAGGTCTCTGTTGAGAGGCTTTTATTTGAATAGACAGGGAACAGCTGCAGCTGTTTTGCAGGGATAATGTGTAAACAAATCCCCAACTTAAACATCCCTTCCCTTCCCCCAGCAACACAAATAATTGCCAAATAGCTCCTGCCCTGCCTGTGATTGTACCAGAAACACCTGGGGCCTGGTTCTCACACACACACCCTCTGCTCTTGAAGTGGGAACAGGTGGGCTTTGTGCAACCTGTGTATGCTTTAGTTCTGCCCCTAAACTCCCTCCACTAGGTGCTGGGAGCTGTGCTGGTTGGGAACCAAGAGATTCTGGTGCTGCAGCCATGGCGCAAGCTGGGGCTAGTTGCCAAGGGGCAGGCAGAGATCCTGCTATGTTTTCATCCCGCCTGTGCCACCATTGGTGAAATGTGAGCTGGCCAGTGCTGCTCTCCCTCCAATGCGAGCCGAGTCACCCGAGGCCAAACTTGACATTGCTAAAGGCCTCGTCCCTCAGCTGCTGTTTGTCCATCTGCAGGAGCTGGGCAGGGGCCAGAATTTCCGGTAGCAGGAAGTGTCAGGTTTTGAAGATGACATTCCTTCCTAATGGGAACAAAAAATCCGATTTCGGACTCTCCCGCCAAAGGAGTATCTAAAGTTTGGCTTTCAGTCAATCGTTTCGATTTCAACTTTTACGTTTTCTATTATGATGCATAATGTAACGTAAACTCAAATTCAGCATGAAGAGTTTCACCCTTCTCAAAGGAAATCTCTTTGATTTTTTCTAAATAAGCTTGCATCAGAATTGGTCCATTCCTGCAGAACATTTTGATTTTGTCCAACCAGCATTTTCCCATAAAAACCGCTTCATGGGGAAATTTTCAACCAGCTCTACTTAATAGTTCTTGTACATGTGCAAAGTGCCTTGTGCTGCGAATGGGCACAAAACAGCATCTTCTTTGTTGTGTTTTAGTTTTGCAATTGTTCACTGTTTCTTATAGATCCTGTTCCCAAAACTCACAATCCATTCACTTATATGTAGAAATAATCTTCAGCCACCAACACTTTGTGCAAGGCCATGATGATTAGCAAACATTTGAAACCACCAGTTCTGCATCTAGGATGACCAGGGAAGTTTTTTGCGACACCTCCAGCTCAGTCTCCAGCTAACAACTTACTTCTGCAAACTGCTTTCTATGACCACACTAGAGGGTCACTTCATGGTTTTCAAGCACCAGGCCACTGTCTTAGCTCTAAATCCTGCTCTCCTGAGCCCAGCGCAATGGGTGTATTTCAGCTCAGCGCTATAATGGGACTGTCTGGCCTTGGTTCTCTTCTGTGCCATTGGCCAGGGCTGTCGCTTCACGCACACTCAGAGCAGGGGGGTGTCACTGCAGTGATGACGTCAGACTGTGACTGGGAGATGTAAGATCCAGCCTTGGCCACAGTTACTCTGCTGCTGGCTGGGAGACAGACCCAGCTCTTCCTCCGTGCTCCTGAGGAATTAGCCATTGCTCCAGAGACAGCCCTGCCCTGGTGGTGCTGGGGGATGTGATCAGCTCCTCCTCAAAGCAGGTTTTGTTACTGTGTGTCACAGACTCACAGATCGTGCCCACTCATGGCCCCGTGCAGTCCATGGGGCAGTGCCCGTTACAGTGCAACAGCCCTTCTCGGGGGTCCACTTTCTCTCGGGTCAGGCCCCTCCACCTCCTGGAGCCACACCTCTCTGAGCCTTAGCATACCGGTTTCTCGCTGTGGGCCCCCTCAGGGAGTCCGCACGCTCTGGGCCCCCCGGGCTTCCTCACCCCCGAAGGGGTTGATGCAACCCTGTTCTCTAGACCGGAGTAACTCTCAGCCAGCATAAAACAAGAGGGTTTATTGAGAGTTGAACACAGCACAGGAAACCCTCAGGTCCTCAAGCCTGGCCTCCCTCAGCACAGCACATCCCAGTCCCCCTGCATCCCAGTGGGCTCTGCCTGCTCCTCCTCTCCAGCCCAGAGGGCCCTGCTTCCCAGCTTGGCCTCCAATATCCCCGGCCCCAAGCCCCGCCTCTGTCCGTTGTCTTCTCTCCAGGTAAACAGGTTCGTAAACAGGATGGCCTGGGTCTCCTCTCCTCTCAGTCCTCCTCTGGCCCCCTCTGGCTGGGACCGGCTGGTCAGGTCACCGGGGTCCTCTCTTCGCAGCCCATTGTCCTCCCACTGGCCAGAACCGTCTGTGACTCCTGAGCTCCGTCTCCAGGTCACCAAGTCACCAGTCGCTAGGGTCTCCATCCTCCAGGCCATTGGCCGGGGTCCCAAGTTCCCTCTCCAGTCCTCTGTAACAACAAACTCCTCTCCCCTCACCTCATTAAACCAGTAACACCCAGGGACACTGAGTCCCACTCCCTCTGCTTACAACCCCCTGGAAAACAAAGAAAACCAAGAAACCCCCCCACTTCATCACACTGTGTCTGCATATGAACAGGACCAGGGATTTTGCACACAGGGGAGGTCTGGCGTCCGTAGGGCAGGGTAATGTTGCAATAACCATGCAGATGTTTCTCCATTGTGAAGCTGGACTCTCCAGCCCAGCTGCAGGGTTCGTTCTAGGTCTCAAGTCATTTGAAATTTTTTGTTAGTTAAGTTTGCAACGTCCCATTGACAAACTAGCAAACAACAGGCCAGGTCATCAGCAAGTGTAAACTGCACCTACTGTCCATTGACGCCAATGGAGCTACTGCCGATTGACACAAAGTGGGGGTCTGGCCTGGGGTTGGTTTGAGATCAGGACCAAGGAAGTGTAGAAAAGAACATTCGCTGTCTCTGTGGCTTTGCCCACACTAGGAAATGTGCACATGCCGGATAAGGTGTCTGAGCAATGCAGGCAGTTGCATCTGTCACCATCAACGGGTGAATTTCCCAAAACAAGCAAAGCACCCAGTGAGAGGGTCTTGTATGAACAGACGGAAAACAAGAGCAGATGGTTGTAGAGATACAGTGTAGCCAGCTACCCACAATTAAAACTGCTTGTTACAGTCTCCCCTCCCTCAGAGGAAGCACATGGGGCCTGGCTCTCAGTCACACAGTCCCTGTGGTTGGGAATCAATATGGTGCATTCAATCAATAAGGCAGGTTCAACAAATGAAGAGACTGCCTCTGTGCTCCCCGTGTTCTGGGGCTCTGCAGGGCCCTGTCCAGCCCTGAGCAGAATTTAGAGCAGCCTCAGGGCTGCTCTAATTTACATTCTGCTCCACTAATTTACAGTGTGCTCTGGCCACCCCCCCCAATCCACCCCCTATGCGGGGGGGGGCCTGAGAACAGGGTGTTTGCAAGGTTTTACAACAGCTCCACACCAGCCACGGAGATTCCTTGCATAGGGAGTTTCCAGGGGGCTGTTTGCATCCATTTTCAGGTGTGTTTACACTACTAGAGCAGCACAAAGTGACCTGATTGTGATGGCCTGAGTGACACCTGTGCACAGAGAGTGAGGGGAGTTTTGGCTTTGAGAATGTCTGAGTCTCACTTTGCACAAGTGTAAGTGACTTTGACAAGGCAGAGGGCAGGCCAGATAGACCCCAAGTGTCAGCATGAATGATCCAGCTACCCTGGCAGGGGATGGTGGACTGAGAAAGGCTAAATAAAATTCTCATTGACCTAACATGAAGGGGCGGGAGGTTCTGTACAGATCCAGGGTGAAGGACACACAGGGGAAGGTTGCTCTTGTGATTGAGCCAACAGGCTGGGGATCAGGAGATCGCATTTCAATTCACTGCTCTGGCACTGAGGCTTTGGGTGGCTTGGGGCAAGAATCTGTGCCTCACTTTCCCTCATCTGTAAAAGGGCAACAAGACTTCTTCCTTTGTCTGTCTTCTCTGTATCAGCTCTTGGGGCAACAGCTGTGCCTATGTGAGCAGAGGCCTCTAGGTACTATTTTAATACACATAGCAATACTCTAGCTTATGCTAGGAGATCCAGCGAATGGCAGAGGGGCCAATGGAGTGGTGATCCACACCCTGACATTCCCCCTGCATCAGAGGTGGAAGGAGCAGGCTGTCGGCATAGTAACCCAGCACCTCCTGCTTTACACCATCAGGGCAATTCTCCACAGACCATTTCCGGCCAGAATCTGGATCCTTGTGCCACCTGAGTGGAGCGATGGGGACAGATGGACCCTAACCGAGAATCCAGCGCAGCATCTCCATGCCCATGGATGTCCCACATGCTTTGAGAGAGCTCAGCTGGAGAGGGAACAGCCCTCAGGTTCCAGATGGTAGTTTGCCACCCACAGTAAGTGGTCACTCAGTTTCTGTCCTGAGCAATGAGAGAGCTGGGGGCCAGCGTCCCCAAACAGGGACCCCCGAATTGTTATGTGTAGCTGAGATCAGGGATAGCTGCTCTACAAGCTTCTAGACCTGCTCTCTAGAGGTTTCCACAACCACATGTGTGCCAGTGAGCAGTAGCGGCCGTCTGGCATAGGGGTGGCAGGTCGCCCAGCACAGGAGGTGCCAGCAGACTAGACTCTGGTGCTAAGACTGGAGTGGGTAGAAAGGTTTTGAAATTTGAAATATTGATGAACATTTTTAATGAAACTTCGATGTATTAAAAGGAATGCATTTTGGGGCACATTTTTTCAACCTGCTCCGATGTAAACCTTACAAAGGAATGTAGATTTCTAACAAACCTTATAATGCACAGGAGGCAGAACAAGATTCGGGACATTGACACTGAGGTGTTGTAAAACATTCAGGGGCTTTCATGCCTCCCTTGCTAATAATGAATGTCTGTTTTGTATCTGATGTTGAGCTAATTGAGAATGGAAAGCCCCTGAAATCCTTGCTCCCAGTAGCGCTCTGACATAAGCCAGAAACCACAGCAGGCAAATGCACAGATAAATTCAGTTTCACAAAGGAAATAGACTCATAGACTCATAGACTCTAGGACTGGAAGGGACCTCGAGAGGTCATCGAGTCCAGTCCCCTGCCCTCATGGCAGGACCAAATACTGCCTAGACCATCCCTGATAGACATTTATCTAACCTACTCTTAAATATCTCCAGCGATGGAGATTCCACAACTTCCCTAGGCAATCTATTCCAGTGTTTGACTACCCTGACAGTTAGGAACTTTTTCCTAATGTCCAACCTAAATCTCCCTTGCTGCAGTTTAAGCCCATTGCTTCTTGTTCTATCATTGGAGGCTAAGGTGAACAAGTTTTCTCCCTCCTCCTGATGACACCCTTTTAGATACCTGAAAACTGCTATCATGTCCCCTCTCAGTCTTCTCTTTTCCAAACTAAACAAACTCAATTCCTTCAGCCTTCCTTCATAGGTCATGTTCTCAAGACCTTTAATCATTCTTGTTGCTCTTCTCTGGACCCTCTCCAATTTCTCCACACCTCTCTTGAAATGCTGGTGCCCAGAACTGGACACAATACTCCAGTTGAGGCCTAACCAGCGCAGAGTAAAGCGGAAGAATGACTTCTCGTGTCTTGTTTACAACACACCTGTTAATGCATCCCAGAATCATGTTTGCTTTTTTTGCAACAGTATCACACTGTTGACTCATATTAAGCTTCTGGTCCACTATGACTCCTAGATCTCTTTCTGCCATACTCCTTCCTAGACAGTCTCTTCCCATTCTGTATGTGTGAAACTGATTGTTCCTTCCTAAGTGGAGCACTTTGCATTTATCTTTATTGAACTTCATCCTGTTTACCTCAGACCATTTCTCCAACTTGTCCAGATCATTTTGAATTTTGACCCTGTCCTCCAAAGCAGTTGCAATCCCTCCCAGTTTGGTATCGTCCGCAAACTTAATAAGCGTACTTTCTATGCCAACATCTAAATAGTTGATGAAGATATTGAACAGAACCTGTCCCAAAACAGACCCCTGCGGAACCCCACTTGTTATAGCTTTCCAGCAGGATTGGGAGCCATTAACAACTACTCTCTGAGTACGGTTATCCAGCCAGTTATGCACCCACCTTATAGTAGCCCCATCTAAATTGTACTTTCCTAGCTTATCTATAAGAATATCATGCGAGACTGTATCAAATGCCTTACTAAAGTCTAGGTATATCACATCCACCGCTTCTCCCTTATCCACAAGGCTCGTTATCCTATCAAAGAACGCTATCAGATTAGTTTGACACGATTTGTTCTTTACAAATCCATGCTGGCTATTCCCTATCACCTTACCACCTTCCAAGTGTTTGCAGATGATTTCTTTGATTACCTGCTCCATTATCTTCCCTGGCACAGAAGTTAAACTAACTGGTCTGTAGTTTCCTGGGTTGTTTTTATTTCCCTTTTTATAGATGGGCACTATATTTGCCCCCTTCCAGTCTTCTGGAATCTCCCCCGTCTCCCATGATTTCCCAAAGATAATAGCTAGAGGCTCAGATACCTCTTCTATTAACTCCTTGAGTATTCTAGGATGCATTTCATCAGGCCCTGGTGACTTGCAGGCATCTAACTTTTCTAAGTGATTTTTTACTTGCTCTTTCCTTATTTTCTCTTCTAAACCTACCCTCTTCCCGTAAGCATTCACTATACTAGACATTCCTTCCGACTTCTCAGTGAAGACCGAAACAAAGAAGTCATTAAGCATCTCTGCCATTTCCAAGTCTCCCGTTACTGTTACCCCCTCCTCATTGAGCAGTGGGCCTACCCTGTCCTTAGTCTTCCTCTTGCTTCTAATGTATTGATAAAAAGTCTTCTTGTTTCCCTTTATTCCCATAGCTAGTTTGAGTTCATTTTGTGCCTTTGCTTTTCTAATCTTGCCTCTGCATTCCTGTGTTATTTTCCTATATTCATCCTTCGTGATCTGACCTAGTTTCCATTTTTTATATGACGCCTTTTTATTTTGTAGGTCACGCAAGATCTCAAAGGTAAGCCAAGGTGGTCTTCTGCCACATTTTCTATCTTTCCTAACCATCGGAATAACTTGCTTTTGGGCCCTTAATAGCGTCCCTTTGAAAAACTGCCAACTTTCCTCAGTTGTTTTTCCCCTCAGTCTTAATTCCCATGGGACCTTGCCTATCAGCTCTCTGAGCTTACCAAAATCCGCCTTCCTGAAATCCATTGTCTCTATTCTGCTGTACTCCCTTCTACCTTTCCTTAGAATTGCAAATTCTATGATTTCATGATCACTTTCACCCAAGCTTCCTTCTACTTTTAAATTCTCAACAAGTTCCTCCCTATTGGTTAAAATCAAGTCTAGAACAGCTTCCCCCCTAGTAGCTTTTTCAACTTTCTGAAATAAAAAGTTGTCTGCAATGCAGTCCAGGAACTTATTGGATAGTCTGTGCCCCGCGGTGTTATTTTCCCAACATATATCTGGATAGTTGAAGTCCCCCATCACCACCAAATCTTGGGCTTTGGATGATTTTGTTAGTTGTTTGAAAAAAGCCTCATCCACCTCTTCCGCCTGATTTGGTGGCCTGTAGTAGACTCCCAGCACGACATCACCTGTGTTTTTTACCCCTTTTAGCCTAACCCAGAGACTCTCCACCCTTCCGTCTCCTATGTCCATCTCCACCTCAGTCCAAGTGTGTACATTTTTAATATATAAGGCAACACCTCCTCCCTTTTTCCCCTGTCTATCCTTCCTGAGCAAACTATACCCATCCACACCAACATTCCAGTCGTGTGTATTATCCCACCAAGTTTCAGTAATGCCAACAATGTCATAGTTGTATTTATTTATTAGCACTTCCAGTTCTTCCTGCTTATTACCCATACTTCTTGCATTTGTATAAAGGCATCTAAGATACTGGTTTGATCTTGCCTCCCAGCTTTGCCCTGACCCTCCTTCCTCTCTGCCATTATAGCCCGTGCTCCCTCCTATTTCCAACCCATCTCCCAGGTCTTGTTCCCCACTTACCTGTGGGCTTTGCTCACCTGTCCCCGTCGAACCTAGTTTAAAGCCCTCCTTACTAGGTTAGCCAGTCTGTGCGCAAATAAGGCCTTTCCCCGCTTCGAAAGGTGAACGCCATCTGTTCCTAGCAGTCCTTCCTCAAATAGCATCCCGTGGTCGAGGAAGCCAAAGCCCTCGTGGCGACACCATCTTCACAGCCAGGCATTCACCTCCACGATGCATCTGTCTCTGCCCGGGCCCCTACCTTCGACAGGAAGAATCGAAGAGAATACCACCTGCACTCCAAACTCCTTAACCCGTACTCCCAGAGCCCTGTAGTCACTCTTGATCTGCTCAGCGTGGGCAAGGTGGGCAAATAGTGGGCAAGGTGACAAATTTGAAGCCACTCAGGAGGAATGGTCTTCAGTACCATTGGTCATCCTCTGACTCAGAACTGTCTGGGATCATTTAGGAGCCTAAGGGCTGGTGTGCATCAGAAGCTCTCCCACCTGTGGCGTAACATGTCATTCACGGGGATTCAGTTGGTCCCACCCTGGAGCAATGTACCTTATACCGAAGTAAGTGGCAGTTAGACAAGGTCTAAGTCTCTGTGACAGAGTTGACAATGGGACAGTTTTAAAAAATCTTCACTGAGTTATTTTACCTACACTGGTATATTTCACACCAAGGTCTTTATTACACGCCAATAACATACTCCCATGCTCGGAACTTTTCCATGTTTGAAGAGATGGGAAACCATCGCAATAGTATATTTATTACTATTGTTGCCCCTTTGGCTTGAGAGTTTTGCCGGTATTCAGGGCCTTATAGAATTGTTTCCATTAGAATGAGAAATCGGTGACATGAGTCAGGTCTTTCTCAGTGTAATCTCATGTATTTCAGAAGAACGTCCACAGAGTCCTTGTTTCCATGAACACAACAGAAAGAAACAACCACAGGCCTTGTACTTGCTCAGAAATCCCAAATCTGTCCCTCGATAGAGCTCTGTGCCCAAAATGCTCAGTCTCTCTGCTCCCTCTCAGGGCCCTGCTCACAATTCTTTCCCCTGGTTTCCTGCATCTAACTCACACCGATTGCAAACCAGTCTCCTTGCCCCAGCATTTGCAATCAGGGAAACCCCTTGGCTCACATGGCTTAACTTTGCCCTGCCATGCACCTTGGATGGTCCCTCCATTGTTCCCAGCTGCCTTTACTACAGAACAGGGGTTTAATGGCTTCTTCCACTGAGTCGGACAGAGGGTGCTTAGCCACCCAGGGACCCTGATGAGGTCTGCGACTGTCGTAGGAACAAAGACTCTCTTGATGGTGTACAACAGCATTTTAAACAGCGTTTAAAAAATAACTGGATAAATTTATGGAGGTTAAGTCCATTAACGGCTATTAGCCAGGATGGGTAAGGAATGGTGTCCCTAGCCTCTGTTTGTCAGAGGATGGAGGTGGATGGCAGGAGAGAGATCACTTGATCATTGCCTGTTAGTTTTACTCCCTCTGGGACACCTGGCATTGGCCACTGTGGCAGACAGGATACTGGGCTAGATGGACCTTTGGTCTGATCCAGTCTGGCCGTTCTTATGTTCTTATCAGCATCTCCCACTCAGCATAATGGTATATTTGTGCAGCATCTAGCACAATGGGGCACCTTGAGGCTTTTAGATGCTTTCTTTAGTATTAATAATAATAATTTCCCTGTGGAAAGCTTTAAAGAAGAGTTGGAAATTATTTAGGCAGCAGTACATCCAAACTGAAGAAGAGAAATGTCCCATCTGGCTGACCGATGGTTTTTTCATTCATTAGGGTCATGGAGTAGTCAAATGCAATTTTCTCAGTGTAAACTGAGACAGGGCAGGGTTAAACTGAAGCCCCAGGGGTCTGGAGGCCTCAGCAGTTGCCACAGAGAGGAATTGCTTCATGGGTCATTGCCCAATCACATTGGCAGGGGAAGCTCCTCAACTGAAGAGGTGGTTGCTTTAGCTCTCAATCCAGACATTTCATAACTCAGGAGTCACTTCAGAGCAGACCTGGTCAAAATTTTTCATTTCAAGACAGATGTTTCTGTGAGAAAATTTCACCTTTGACAAGATTTTGGACGAGTTTCATCAGAAACCAAAATTGTTTCCATTTTCAGCAACCAAACTCCTTTTTTCTTTTTTTTTTTAAAGTCATAAAGCAACTGAAAATTTTCAACCAATCCGGTGAAAATTCTCAATAACACCAAAAACTTTTGGCCAAAAATTTCATCTGGGCGTACCAGCCAGTCCTCACAGGGGTGTTAATGAGTATAACTAGATTCATGATTGTGAGGTGCTCAGATGCTATGGTGATGAGGCCATATAATGCAACTGGGGACATCTTTGTTAATGTGGATCAGGAGGAATTCATTTATTAACAAGCTGCTCTGGGATCTGCATAAACAACAGAGGCTCCATTCCAGGAAATGAACTCCCAGAGTTCTTTGTCCTTCCATTGCTAGAAATTACCAGAATGTGTTGTCACAGAAATGTGTCCTCTCCACCCAGTCAAAGGCTATCAGCCTGTTTCCCCAGGGTCCTGCCCCTTGTGCAGTCATCGACAGTAGTCCAAGCCAAGTATTCAGTGTTGGGATTTGGAAGCATTTTGCACTGGTATAAATGACCACATACTGGTATAAATCAGGCCCCGCACACTCCTGCAGAGATAAGACTGCAGACCGGCTGGCTCTGGCTTTCTCACCACTGAATGGGGAATATTGTTAATTTCTGGCAACTCTTAATCAGTACCGCCAGATATGGTTCATTCCTGGGTAGGATACTGATGACAATCAGTGCATTAATGGGCAACTTTGGCATTTATTTGCCATGCATCACTACCATGACAGCGTGCCATTATTACAGTGCCAATAACTAGCTATTACATAAAGGGGTGTAAACACAGATTACAATGAAATGCATTCATGGAGAAGAACAACAGGAATGATCTGAGGCTGGGAAAACCTGCCTTACAGTGAAAGACTAAATAATAGACCTGGGGGCAATTATCTGACTGTATTGTGTTTCCATGCAAACCACAGTTTTGGGTCAGCCAAAACTCTAAGAGAAGTCATCAAATCATTTAGGCCAAGCAATCAAATTGGGGGCTAGATTCTCCACAGGACTTAGGTGTCACTAGACAAGGTGCGGGTGCCAGGGCCCCCACTGATATCCAGTGGTTGGGGCATTCACTCAGCATGTGGGAGATGTTGGTCTATAAATCTCTACACGAGGAGAAGGTTCTGAGAGCAAACAGCTCTTTACTCTCGCAGACAAAGGCCGAATGAGATTCAGGGCTGGACGTTGCAGTGGGAAAAATTCAAACAGGAAATAAGGCCCAGTGTTTTCGCAGGGCATGTGATTAACCATTGGTGCAGCTTCCCCCAGGACAAGGTGGATTGTCCATCACTTGGAGTCTGTGCACCAAGGCTGGATTGGTCTTTCTAGAAAACACAGTCTGGTTCAAACACGTCATGGGCCTGATGGCTGAATCTTTTGGTGAGATTCTTTGGTCTGTGTGATGCACGCAGGTCAGGCTAGATGAAAAATAATGGTCCTTTCAACCTTTAAAATCTATGAATCTGTAAAATCTATGAACTTATGAAAGTACAACCTCGTAGAGTCAGTTAGTCAGTTTTCATCTTTCATATGTCTTCTTTCATATAACTAGTCAGTTTCCCAGTTTCATGTGGGTCTTTCACACAGTGGCGGGGAAGAATCCAATTGAAGCACATAGCTAATGGTTGAAAAATGACAGAAAATGAGATGTGTATTCAAAAGCAGGGGTAGGGACTGACATTGTTTTGATCTCATTTTCTCATATTGCCACACTCAGGCGGGTGGGGACAGATAACCACTTGTTGTGAGATGTCTAACCGTTAATGCTGTCTTCAGATCTGCCTCAGCACTGCCAGGGAGACCCCAGACCCAGTTCAGCGCCCGACCTAGCCATGGGTGTGTGAGATAACTGGCAGCCGGAGCAGTGCATCATGTGATGTTATATCAGAGCGAAAGACAGCCAAGGGACTTCGGTGGGTCTGTCCCCGACAGGAGTAACACCCTGGGGATCCATTCCCCCAGGGTTTCATTGTGAGCTCAGCTTCATTTTCAAATAAGCTCACCAGGGCTCAGCCCAGCATGGGCCCTGGCAGATGATTCATCCTTCAGCACCACAAAGGCAGCTCTGCTCTGGTCACAAGTTCACAGCAGCCTCTGCTCAGAACTGGTGCCCTCGGGAAAATCTCAGTCCAGCCTTTACACCGCTCAGGGCTTTCCAAGCTGGAGTTCCCAGGGGCAGGTAACCAGCCGACAATGAGGCTTTTCTTCCCAGGGCCTGGCTTCACAAGGCCTCCCAGGTACCTCTCAGGAAACCACTTCACACGTATTGTCCCAAACTGATCTTCGACATTCCGAAAATTTCCCTGAGCTTACACAGGTCACGTCTCCTGAAGAGTTTTGTACAGTCCTACAATAGCACACCGACAATTGCATTTTACATATAAAGCCCCCTGAAGGCATTAAACTGAGTTCAATGAGATTTTATTTAATTCAGGATGGTGACTCCAGGATATGACAGAAAACTACACTTTGTCACAGCTCTTGGACTTCAGGATCTTAACAAAGTGCAGGTCCTGTGGGCGGAGTGTGTGTGTGTGTGTCATTCTCTGACCCCCTGCTTAAGCCCCTGGTGGCTGTACCCTCCCGCAAGCTGCAGGCCCTGGCTCAGCACGCTGGGCTATGTGGCTGTCCCAGGCTATCGAGGGATGAGCTGGATTTGCACATGGGTGGGATGGGCAAGGGCTCCGCCCACTCATCTGTTTGCTGTTTGTGAACAGGAGCCTGGGTGGCTTTCAGCACTGCAGGGCATGAACAGCTGCCCAGCAGTGACATACAAATGGTGCCCAGAGAAACTCTCTGGGCTGACTGCTCTGGTGCGCCAGAGTCTGCTCTGTGCAGCTGAGAAGGGAAAATGGGGCCACGGCAGCTTTGCTCTTGGGACCAGACAGGGGGCAGGGGGCTGTGTCGATCTCCGGCGTAATTCCAGCAGCCTCAGGGCTGTAGTAATGGTACCGCTCTGCAGTAAACCCCAGAGGGGCCCATCCTGTGTCTGGGGATGGCTGGAATCTCTGCTCCCTCCCACCTCTCTGTGATAACCCCTAGTCTCAGCCTGGGTTACCTCTAAGGCCGAACAGGCGGAAGCAGGCTCAGCGGTATCGCACACTTCCATGTCTCTGCTCCACCACCTCTGCTGGGCACTGCCCGGGGATGACCTGGGCCTGGTGTCACTGATCCTGAGCCAACTGCTGACACAGCAGAGGAGATCTAACTGTGGTTTCAGCGTCTCAGTTACTTCTGGCTCAGTTTATTCAGGTGAGACAGGCTGAGGGTTTCTGAGAACCGTGGAGAGCATTCTGTGCCGGGCGGGACAGGGGAAGGTGGTACCATCGTACCCATTGCAATAGCCAGGGACCAGCTGTAGCATTTGTCCAGCTCTTACTCTCTTTGGAGTCCCAGCTGGGGGGAGTTTCCAGATAATAGGCTTTGAAATAGGGCAGGGCCATGAGATTTCACAGCGATGCCTCGACGATGGCTCCTTCCTGCTGAGGGCCAGGGTGGGGTCTGATTTCTGCCGGAGATGAGCAATGCTCTGCACTGGAAAGGCAGCGCAATTCCTGTGGTGCTGGGCTGACAGATTCAAACCCGCCCATGTGATCTGGACTGGCCTCCTAAATATAAATGAGAATTGGGTTTCCAGATCCCTTAAGCAAGTTGAGATAAATCACATCTGTTCTGCTCCCATGCCCCACCCAGAGATGCAGCCAGCTGTGTGGGTGTCTCCAGCTGGAAGATATTCCAGCATTGCACCGTTCGCACCAGGAGACCCTGAACAAACTTTCCCCCAGCAGCTCTGTCACACAGCGGTTACCTCAAGGGGAATAAGGCAATGCTTCAAAGGAAAACTTTAGAACTGGTAGGGGAGAAATAGGAAAGGAAAGCCCCTTTTCTCAGAAGATACAAACTTGTGTGCTGTAAATAAAATAAAGAGGAGATAAGGTGATCTGGTGCAAACAAAGGTAAGTGTATCCAGGGTAAAGGTACAGAAAACTGGGAGGAATAGGGGAAAATGCAAACTTAATTAATACAGTGAAACAGTGACTGGCTTTGGGAGCTTAACACTCAGGCCCATAAACCCTCCCTTGGAAACTGGAAAACAATAAATGATGCCCCAGCACAGAAACCTTTCCCCACTGTTCAGGTGCAGTGGATACCACGTACAGGGGTGATGCCCAGGACTTTCCACTCTCCGGCTGATTTAGAGCCTTTGAGGAGGAGCACTGGGGAGTCCGGACGACAGTTGGATTTCGTTGCTGGCAAGGAGGCCCTCTGGGATGGTGGACATCAGGAATGCAGGATGGCAGGAATGGTGGTGACAGGCCTCCTTTTCCTCAGTCTCACGGAGCGACCGACAGTATTCTTCACTCGTCAGCTCTGGAGCACTGTGAAGACCCGACCGTGTATGGGCCGTCGCTGGGGTGGACAGCCCTGGGCAGGCGCTGAACAACTCCTTACAAAGCTTTTGTGGTGGGAAAAGTTCTGAGGAGATGGAATGCTGAGGGCTGGTTTTGGAAGGAAAAATCAGTTTTGACTGGTTTGAGCCTGTGTCTTAATGGAAAACAAGTCCCCTCTCAGAGATGGAGTCCAAGGGTCAATAGCTCATATACTCCATAGCGGATCTTATTTTAAAGCCAGTGATTTACTTAACATTACTTCATAAACACCTTATTAAACAACTAATTGAACATATTAAACAGTCTATACTTCTTACACCTAACACAGCCCAACAATCAACAGCTGTTCTGGTTGTGTGGCCCATCGGTCAGTGTGTTATGTGTCCCTCGCTGAGCCCAATCCACAGAGACTATAAGACATCACCGCTCCTGCTTCTAAAATCAGGCTCTCTAGTTCACGCTGTAACTGGTCATGCTGTCAGCTGGGAGATCTGGGTATCCCCTAACACCCCTCCTGAGGCTTGTTTCACTGTGTGGGGAGGTCCCTCCCTCTGGAGTGATACTGGTGGGGGAGTGAGAGGAGAAGCCAAGCCTGACATGCTGGTGTTCTCCTCTGCCCAAGGGGCCACCCAGAAGACGTACCAGGAGGATGGGTTGAGAACAGCGGAACAGCCAATTACATGGAAAAGTGGCAGATTTAAACCCTGTAGAAGGCACTGCTTTAATCACACAATTAGCCAGCGGAACTCACTGCCACAAGAGACTATTGAGGGCAAGAGCTTGAAAGGATTCAAAATAGGAGGAGGCATTTCTATGGATAATGGAGCATCCAGAGGTGTAATAGTAAAAATTCTGAAAGATATCCAAGGGTTTTTGAAGAGCTATAAACCCTCCTGCTTTCAGGGCATATGAACATCATGACCATACTGGCTCAGACCAAAGGTCCATCTACCCAGTGTCCTGTCTTCCGACAGTGGCCAATGCCAGGTGCCCCAGGGGGAATGAATGGAACAGGGAATCATCAAGTGATCCATCAATCAGTCCAGGGCAGAAGACAATCCCTATCTATTGAGGGTCAGGAGGGAACTTGCACCTCAGTGCACGGGATTAAGTGCTTTCTAGTGCATCCCTGACAGGTGTGTGTCTAAGCTGCTCTTAAGACCCACCAGTGATGGAGATTCCACAGCCTGCCTAGGTGATTTGTTCTGGTATTTCACCACTTTAATAGTTAGGAAGTTTTTCCTAATGTCCAGCCTAAACCTTTGATGCAATTGAAGATCTTTTCTTCTTGTCCTCTTCTCAGTCATTAAAGAGAACAATTCCTCCTCCTTTTCTTTATACCAACCTTTAAATGCTTGAAAAATGTCATCATGTCTCCCTTCAGTCTTCTCTTCCCCAGACTAAACTAACCCAGGCTTTTTCAATCTTGCCTCGTGTGTCATGTTTTCTAGACCTTTCATCATCTTTATGGTTCTCCTCTGGACTTTCTCCAATTTGTCCACATCTTTCGCCAAGTGTGGTGCAGAGAACTAGACACCACACTCCAGCTGTGGCCTCGTCAGTGCTGAGTAGTGTGGAAGAATTGTTTCTTGTGTCTTGCCTACAACACTCCTGCTACTAAATCCCAAAGATGTAGGCGGACCCCAGGTCTGATCCAGTCTGACAACTGCTAGGATCCTTTAAAAATCAGGCTTATACTGGACAGCTCATTACTGTCTTAAATTAGAACAAACTGCCCATGTTTCCACCTTTTAGGTTGAATGACAGTTTTTTCTTCATTGCTGCTTTTGGAGTTCTTTGCATAAACAGCAGTTTAATACTATGGCTTATTTCAGGAAGCATCTTTTATATAAACCAGACACCCTCTCATCAGAGGTTTGAAATGCCCCGCCTGCTGGAGATGCTCATGTGGCTCTACAGGGCATATTTACATTCTGTAGCATCTCATCTTTCGTTTAAAAATAAAAAGTAAGTGTCTAGCTTTCACAGCTGCAAAGGAACCCTTCTAAATGTGACCCACAGGGCCAGCGCTTCCATTTAGGCGACCTAGGGCACCAGGATTTGGGGGGGCGGCAAGGGTCCTTCCGCACTCCGGGTCTTCGGCGGCAATTCTGTGGTGGGTCCTTCACTCACTCCGGGACCTGCTGCCGAAGTGCCCCGAAGACTGGGAGCATGGAAGGACCCCCCGCCACAGAATTGCCGCCAACGACTGGGAGCGCGGAATGACCCCCGCCTAGGGTGCCAAAAACCCTGGCGCCGCTCCTGGTGACCCACATGTAACCGATATAGTAACACATGCCTGAGTCTGCAGAGAGTCAGACAATCTTTCCAAGAAGGGGGGAACTTCCTTGCATGTCACTGAGGTGTACAGAGAATCCAGAACAATGAATCAGAAAGGTGTGAACGCTCCGCTCCTGTTCATTTCAAGAAGTGTTAACTCTTAAGTGTAATGGTGACACATTGAATGCCAGCATTAACCATTTCTTTGCTGATCCTTTTAGCAGACTGGAAAAGGATGAGAGAAAGGAAGTAGCAAGCATGAGGAAGCATGTTTTTGAAGAGATGAACATGCAGGAGATGGAGCAATAACACCTTAGAAAGATCTACCATCTACTTATGTGTCTTAGCGTTCACCATGGCAACCATCACTATCATGAATAAAGCTGGTTGGAAAAATGTTTTCTTTTCTCCTGAGAAAATGTTGACATTTTAGCAAAAGACTGAAAATCGTTCAGCATCTGTTGACAAAAACTCAAAAGACACTGGCTGTGAAAAATTTCAGTTAATCAAATACCCAATTCTCCATCAATTAACAGTTTGGATGAGAAATTTTTGAGCCATTCTAATCTTGACTTTGAGATCTTAGATACTATATTATCGAATCAGCATGCTCACTGATTCTCCAGTGCAGACATCCTGTTCCCTTTATCGATGGATCAACTCTGTGTTTTATCAGTACCAGGCAGAGAAAGACGTTAATATCAGTCATTATCAGACTCAGCAGCAGCCAGTAGCTTATTTTTTAAAGTGAAGTTAAAGTTCTTTAAAGTCAGGCCGCACAGAAACCAGGTGGGGGAGAGGCACCCCAGTTCTTTGTGTGCTCTCCGAATTTGATACCATGTCCCTGGGAGTGGAGAACCTCGCCAGCTCAAACCAAATCTCTGGGCTCCTCTCCACAGCTTTTGGGGAGGGAGAGATTAGCCCCAGAAGTACACACTGTGCTCAGACATAACGCCATTGACTAGATCCGGGAAAGGACAAACCCTTGATGGATACAAGGAGCCATTCAGGAGCCCTGTAGGGAGTCCCCCAGTCTGCCCCCCCCAGCCACAGCACAATGTACCGAGTCCCCAACACTGTTATATACATAGTACTAATTAATCTGATCTGATTACGAGTCCATACAGCCCCCCACCTCCTCACCAGCCCCCAGCTCTTAGGGCTAGAACCACAAAGGTCCGTAAGTGCTGCAGTACTCAGGTCATAACCTTTAGCCCAGTGGCTCGGGCACTCACAGAGGACATGGGGCACCCAGGGGTTCAAGCCCCCTCTCTGCCTGATGGGGGAACAGGACTTGAACCTCACACGAGTGCCTAGCTATGGGGCTGGACGGGATCCTGGGGCAGGGCTCTCTCACTCTCGCCTGTCGAAGCTGTTCCACTTTGTATGAATAATGGATTAGAGTAGAGGGACTGGAGCCTGGATCTCCCACCTCCCAGGTCTCCTAATCATCAGGTCACTGACTCTTTTTCACTCCCAAGCTGGAGTGTCAAGGCAGCTGCCACCAATCAAGGCCAGTTGGTTTATAAACCACGAAACGAGCAGTCTGGAGGAAAGGGTTGAGTTGGCGCTAAGCCCAGGGTGGGACCTAATTCAGACAGGCTGAGATTCCTGTTTTTCTGGGGCGTGGATCAAACTGGTTTTGTGCCCACGAATAGCAGCACTTTATTGTGAGTTAGGTTTGTGAGACCTCACAACTTCACCAAATAACTGTGTCAGGGGCCAAAGTCGGGAAGAGAAGAACAATGGTAGGAAGAGGTAATCGCCCCCCACTCCAACCTTGTTTATTTCCTCTCATGTTCTCATTTATTTCAGTATGTCTCCAGGATTTCCTTTCCTTTGTCAAGATGCTGCCTCTTTGTACAATGGACTGGCCCAGACTGGCTCTGTTAAATCAGCCTGAACCAGCAGGAAAATTGGTTCTTCTAATAGCGAACCCAGATCTCTCCCGTGTGAAGTCACAGACACTGCCTTGGTTTCCCTTTTCTTACTAGGCAGCTTAGCTTTGCAATTCAACTACCCCCATTACCCCCTTGCTGGAGGCCAGAAGAAAACAAAACAATAGCGACCTCTGACCCAGCCCCTCACTGCCTGGCCACAGCCCTGTCTCCTGGATCTTCTCCCACCTTTGTCAGGGGCTCAGCCCCTCCGTGCAGGGGTCTGAGCTCACCACATCCAGATCATTTGCCCCCTCTGCCATGAGCACCTGCCCTCGGTCCATCTGCTGCATCTCAGCTTCTCCCCACTTCACTCCCTCCAACACCCAGGGAACACGCCAACCCCTGTCCCCTCCTCTGAGTATTGCAGGAACCCTCCTGAATCCAGCCTCCCTCTCAAGCCCTTTCCGCCCCCCCAGGCACCGAGGGATATGTCCAGAGCTCCTGTCCTCTCCCACATCACCCATAAGCTGCCCTCCACCTACTAAGCAACACACGGCATTCTTATATAAAGGTCCCTTCCCAGCATGCCTTGTGGTGAAGCCTATTGTTCCCATCAGCCCTGGGAACTACAAGTCTCAGGATTCACCTGTCCAGGCCAGAACTGGGCCGGGAACCCCTCTTAAAGGGCCAGCACTCTCTGCGACGATTCTCCCAAAAGCTGGATGGGGGAGTGGGAGGGAGGTGGTGAGAAAGCCGTCTGTGGGCTGCCAAGCCCCTGGTGGGGCCCTCACGCCCTTGGCAGCCCTGTCACACCTGCCCCCACCCCAGCTAAGATCTTCCACATTCCTCTGGGTGGGGAGCAGCTTTGGGATCTCCTCCCAGGGGCCATGATGGGGCCGTGTCAGATGGGCCATGTCTCTTTGCTCCCTGCTTGCTCCAGGCCAGTGGGGGAGTGAGGGAGGCAAGGTCAGACTGGAGGGTGCGGCTGGGGGGACAGAATGAGAAGATGGGGGGCTATTGGGGTGAGGGGCAGAATGAGAACAATGATCCAAGGGGGCCTCAGCCTCTTCCCATCCCTCCCAATGACCCTGCCAAGCTCCTCTCTCCCCCCACAACCATCTGCCTCCTAGACTCCCTCCAACACACCCACCCCTTGACTCCCAGCACTACGCCGGTTCCCACTGGCTGTCCCAAAACTTTTCCTGGCTATGCCTGGATCTCTCCAAGCCCTCCTGGTTTTGGAGATGCGTGGGGGATGGGCTTCTGCCTCCCCCAACACCTGCTGGTGCAAATTGGTGAGAACTGAGATGTGTTGCATGCCGAGCAGCGGAGGACTGGGTAACGATGGCAACGAAGCAGCACCCATGGGTGTGGGCGAGTTGGGGGCTGGGGTGTGAAAACTTGTTCTGGAATAGCGCAGCGACTTTGACATAGGTGTGATCACACTCAGATACACCCAGGTTTTGGTGTTAATCAGACCCACAGACCTAAGGTTATTAGAGTGAACAAAAGTCAATTTCTAGTCAGAACCGGTCACATGTGAATACATTCGCTGGGATGTGAAATTCATTTCTGATCGCTCTGAATTCTTCACTCTTGTGCTTCCCCTCAGCTAGGCATGGAAATGCTCCTGCCCACGTGTGATGTGACACTGATCCTGTGAATCAATCTCAGTCCACAGATCTTTTTCCTGACAGATTGTGTGTGCTTCATCGCCACAACCGCATCCGCCTGCATCTGGTCTGTCTTCTGCTGAGACCAGAACGAAGGATGAAGGCAGCTGGATTAGAGGCTTTTGCAGAGCCAGCCTAGGAAAGCTGGACATGCACTGGTGATTGGAGTGGGCTGGAAAATAGTGAGGAGTTTTTGTGTGGAAAATGTTGACATTTCTTCCAAAACCTGGAAATCTTCAGCTGAACTGGGAAAGTTTTTAGCTAAACATTTGGGGGCATTGATTAAAATTTGAAAATTTCCCCACAAAAGAAGGCACCATGTTGCTTTATCAAAACCAGAATTTTCCGTCAGCAAACCCTTCTGACAGAGAACGACTGACCAGCTGTACTGGGCATGGGCCTTAGTATGGTCCTGAGAAATGCTTCTCTTGTGGGACATGACTTCCACTGTCAGGTATTGGACACTCAGGCCTGGTCTATCCCTGGAACTTAGGGTTGGCATAGCAACAGTGGTCAGGGTGTGAAAAAACACCCTCCTGAGCACTGTAGCTGTGCCGACCTCACGCACAGTGTAGCTGCCTCTGTGTCAATGGACGAGAGCTTCTGTCAATGTAGCTACCATCACACCGGGAGGTGGTCCTACCCTGAGGGAAGAACCCTGTCCCTCACAGCAGGCCGTGCCTACCCCACAAGGATATGGGGGCATAGCCGTGGCCACCTGCCTATGCTGGGGGATTCACTGCAGTGTAGTCTTATCCAGAGTCAGTGTGGGAGTTCAAATAGAGGACTTCTCTCTGTTCCTCTTCCTCATGTAACCCATGGGGAAATAGCAAAACTTCCCAAGGGGTTTGTGAGAGGGGGTTCCTTGCTCCCTCGATAGGGCTCTGAGTGTGGCCTGGCTCCGAACCCTGAGCAGGACATTCCCAGAGGGGAAGAGACACTGACTGGAGAGAGGCCATGTGGCCAGGTGAGGATACACGGGGAATTCCACTGCCCTGCGTTTCCCTACAGATGAAACCACCCCGCAGTGTTTGCCAGGTGCTGAGTACTAACAAAATTCAGCAGCACGTCCCCATTGTGCCCCTCAAGACCACATCCTCCTAATTTCCATTGACTCACCAGCCACCTGCCCCTCCCCTCTGGTAAGGGTCTCTTGCCCCAGGTGAGGACCTTGTCCTGTGCTGACCGTGTCATCAGTGCTCCCGTGGCTTCGATCCCAATTGTCTTGTTTCCTACTAGAGTCATTGGCTCTGTCTCCAGGTCTCTTCCTCGATGCCTTGTGACACAGGCTCATCAGCTCCGATGTGTCACCTCGGACAATGCAGCTGGTCTGGGCTGACGTGCAGTTAAGTGTTGTTCTAGGGTATTGTAAAAAGAGGCCGGATGGCTCAGTTGCTCAGGAGACCACATGGGGTCAGTACTCAGCACCGACACAGATTCCATGTGATATTGGGCAAGTCACCTAGCAGAGTACAACGGAATCCTCTTCTCAGCTGGGGCAGGGACTGTCTCTCCCTGTGTGTCTGTGCAGCGCCTGGCACAATGGGGCCCTGATCTCAGCTGGGGCAGGGACTGTCTCTCCCTGTGTGTCTTTGATCCTGGTTAGGTTCCACCTTAATGCAAGTATTTAATACCGAAATGCAGGGCCGTCCCTAGCCATTTTGGTTCCCTATGCAGCCCTCCCACAGGGTGGCTGTGTGGGGCCCCAGGCCTCTGCGGGGGGAGGGGAGCAGGGGGGAACTGTCCCCCAGCCCCAGTCCACTCCGCTGTGCTCCCCGGCTCCCAGCCTTGGGGAACAGGGGGAAACTGCCCCCCAGCACTCGCCACTGGGTCGCTGCATTTCCTGCTGCCGGTGAGTACAGGCCCGACCCCTGCAGCAGTCCTCAGGGGAGTGGGGGCAGGACTAGGGTGGAGCCGGGGCAGGAAGAGGCAGAGTGGGGGTGGAGCAGGGGCAGGGGCTTTGGGGAAAGAGTGGAGCGGGGCTGGGGCTGGGACAGAGCAGGGGCGGGAAGAGGCGGGGTGGGGGCTGGAAAAGGCAAGGTGGAGCAGGGGCGGGGGCTTTGGGGAAGGGGTGAGGTGGGGCTGGGGTGGAGCAGGGGCAGGGGCCATGGGGAAGAGGCGGAGCAGGGGCTGGAGCAGCATACAGCTGTGCAGGGCACCAAGAAATGTGGTGCCCCAAATTTCCTGGTGCCCTACGCAGCTGCGTACCTTGCTTATGGGTAGGGATGGCCCTGCCAATGTGGTATGTAGAGTAAGTCAATTGCTATTTATACGGAGCCATTGCATTCTTTATTTGATCTCCTCTCACGCTGAGTTGGCTGAAATGATCCCTGCCCGTTTCCTGCTGACTGCGTGAGGTGGAATGTAGGAGGACAATGGAGAGTTAGAGAGTCAGGTATGAATAATGTCTGAGTTTCAAGGGGCAAAGAATGCAATTAACTGGTGGTTTCTATGGGTTCATAGACCCATAGAAACCACTACTTCAATAACCTTAGAGACAAATTTTCTAAAGTGCTCTCTGTTGGTCTCATGATTTCATTGAAGCCAAGGCTGAGAGCATTTGAAAATCTCACATGTGACCTTTAGTTTACAATGCTTGTCATGTGGTCAATAAGTAGTCTGCTAGTTCTGAGAAAATACCCACCCACAGCTTTTAATGAGTCAAGGTTGAAGGGACACTGTCTATATTAACCCGGCTCCAAGGGGAAGCTTTGGAAAACAAGAAGCTTTTTTCTTATGCCCAACAGCAATGTTTCCACAATAAAGCTAGACCTTTAGAAACCAAATAAAAATATGCTGTGCTTTAACCAGCAGTGTTTGAAATGGAAACAGTGCGGATCTAAGAACCTGACAACAGCATGCAGATACAAAACTAAACAAACCTACACAGAAACAAAGCATTCTACACAAAACATTCTTCTCTTGGGAAGACAATGAGAGAGAGAGAGACACGGAACAGGTGTGAGTCACGTTGCTAAGTGCATGACCGGAAAGTGCTCAGATACAACAGAAGGTGCAGTCAAGCCCCTCTATGTGGCAAAGATAGACACAGACAATGGAGGCATCTGCCCAAGGACTAGGCTGCATGGCAGGTCACAGCTATGCCATGTGAGCTGCAGTTTCTCTGGATACAAACACTGGGTCTGGGTTGTGTGTTTTAAGCCAGGGAGCCAGGAGGAACAGTTGTGAGTGTGATCTGAGAGGGAGCAGAGAGACAGGGCTCCTTTGGCACAGAGCTTGCTGCAGGGGAAGATGTGGGAATTTCTGAGCAAGGAAAATGCCTGCTGCTGTTTGTTGCTGCTATGGTCAGGGAAACAGGACTTTGGGCACAGTTTTTGTCTTCTCCTAATGGAAGCAACTCTCTGGGGTGCTGAATATTGGCTAGTAGCTTGGGCCAAAGAACGAACAATGATAGCCGATGACAGAGCCAGGAATTGAACCCAGATCGTCTGAGTTTTCAGCTAATACCTTAGCCACAAACCACGCTTTTACTGCTAGATGCTAATGAAGATCAATGCTGATGAACCAGAAAAGCCAAACAATGGGGGAACATGGATATTTGGAATGTGGTCTCAGGAAGGGTCTAAAGTACAGAATTGCTCACCTGTCCAAAGTGAAAAATGTCCGTGACTGCAGACGGAAACTTTACATAGAAGTGGTGAGGTTCTTTTGTTATCGCTTAACACGTTGACCATGGACTTCTCAGAAAAAATAAGTAAACAAAAATGTATAGAGAACAAAAACCAGATGTACTTGCCTAATTCCCCATTTGGTGCCCACATACATCATCACATGACTATATGCAGTCATAATGTTCCCCATACTGATTGTCAACAACCTGATACATTCTGACTGTTGGGCAGAGAAAAAAAAGGATATTAAATATTGTACCTCTTTAACTGTATCCCCTGCACACACTTTGTCTCTCATTTGTCATCTCTCAGTATAAGCAGCCCCTCTGCCCCACGGCGCCACTCACTGGGCTTTCTGGTCCTGCTACCAGGGGAAGCCCTAGGGGATGTGTTGTATGTCACGGAGGGGGCAGAGCTCATTGCGATGTGGATGGGAGACAAGGTCTTCAGGAGCAGGACTAAAAGCCCCCGGACAATTTCCTGCCCTTCCCCTCTGAGTAGGGATTTCAACTGTTCAATGGTCTCTTAATGCCTGATGCCCTATATTCTTTCTTTCCATGGTAACCTTTGCTAGCCGTGCATTGCTAATCTATGTTCCAGCTTGAACTGGCCAGCAACTAAAGACATTCATTATACAACTGGCATTTGAGTCTGTTGCCAACACAAACTCCAAAGGAGCCTGTCTGTCCTCATTGCAGTTACCAGTAAACAGGATAACAAACTTTCTGGGTATTATACAAGTTGGAACATATCTCATCAGCAAAGATAAGTCAGAACTCTTATCTTTGGCGATGTGAGCGCTGCTAGTTTCCCTTTCCCTTCACAATGCAAGAGTCCATTAAATACCCAGTAAAAGTGAAAGGCAGTGTATTTAAAATGGGGCTTTTCCAACCCCCTGGGGCAATTGGCCTGTGGAACTCCCAGCCATATGAGCTCATCATAAGCAAAGGCCTTCAGACAGGGCACTGGGCATTTATCTGCAGGATGGGAAGATCCCGAGGTATCACAGTCAATACAATGCAAACAGGTTTGGGAGAGATCTCACCATCCTGCTTCAGGGCATGAGTAGAGATGTGTTGGGGGAGGGGTTGTGTCTCTTTGTGACCCCCACTTGCCCTCCTTTCCTGTCCAATATCCTGGGTGATCCTTCTCCTGCCCCCATTCATGCAGCAGGACCTTGGTGGCCTGTGAGGGCTAAATCCTGCACCCTCACCCCCAGTGCGAGGCAGCAGCCACACAGCAGCACTCGCTGAGCTCTCGCTACTGCTGATAGGGGGTAGATGTGGGGGGCACCCAGGGTACCATCAGCGGGGGTGGGGTTAACCCTGCCCCAGCCCTCACTCTCTTGTCACAGGTCACCCCTCCTGGGTAGTTAGTGGCCCCTCCCCACACAGCAAGGCTAGAAATGTGCACTAGGCCGTACAGTGGTCTCTCTCCAATGGGAGTCTCCCTCGGCTCGTCTTGTCCCTTAAGGCTGCTCCTGAGCCTGTGTGCTGATGGGGGAGATGCTGTATCCTGGCCTCTGGCTAAGTGCAGGGGCTGTTGTGGGGAGGCAGTGCGGCTCAGTGGTTAGGAAACTTACCTAACTCACTCTGCTAGGAGCTGGAGACCTGGGTTTAATATCTGGCTCTGCTACTGACTCCCTGGGTGTCCTTGAGCAAGTCACTCTGTGTCTCCGGTCCCCATGTGCCAAAGGGGGATGGCTACATTTCCCTACCTGGCAGGGCGCATGTGACGTGTGATGGGGAGGTGGCCCTGGGCACCACTCAAGCTAGAGCCCCTGATTCCTTTAGCCTAGGCAGCCTCAGCTCAGCACAGCTCAGGGCTTGGCTACACTGGAGAGTTGCAGCGCTGGTGGTAGGTTTACAGCGCTGCAATTTAGTAACTGTCCACACCTGCAAGGCACATCCAGCGCTGCAACTCCCTGGCTGCGGCGCTGGCTGTACACCTGGTCTGCTTGGTGTGTAATGTTTGCAGCGCTGCTCATCAAGTGTGACCACCAAAAGCGCTGTTATTTGCCTCCAGGGTATTAGGAGGTATCCCAGAATGCCTGCTCACAACAAACCGGAAGAATGGCTGAACTCTGAGCTCCCCTGAGCTGCTTATCTAAAAAACAAACACAGCTCCTGTTTGCTCCAGCCAGCGGAGGCAGGCAGGAGAATTACTTTGGAAGGTTCACAGCTGTTTGCTTGGAGAGAGAAGTCACAAGGCAGAGGGAGAGGGGGAGTCCGTGCTGAGCAGCTGCTTATGTGGTCTGAAGGCTATTTAGGAGTGCATCATTTGCATTTAGTGAATAAGAGGGGTGGGGGAAGGGCTCGAAACTTTTTAATTGATTGCAAGTTGGTGATGCACCACTCCCAACAGCGCTGGAAATGTGCCCACACTGCAGCTCTTTCCCTACACAGCTGTACGAAGACAGCTGTAACTCCCAGCCCTGTACAACTGTAAGTGTAGCCATACCCTCACTCAGAGCCTTGGGATGCCCAGTGCAAGGGAGGAAAAGGAGCAGGTGTCCCATAGGCGCCATCCCCGCTCTGCCTTGAACCCTTTCCTCAGGGGGCTCTGAAAGCCTGGGCATTGAGGTCCTTGGGGCAGGACCCAGATGTTTGTACAGCATCTAGCACACTTGGGGGCTGGTCCACGACTGGGGCTTCTAGGTGCTATGGGGAGACCCAGAAATAACAACACAGTGAGGCTGTAACTGAGCCCATCAGCCTGGTTCCTGCCTCCCTTGACCCTATCCCTGCTCTCAGGAGCCATGTGATAATACAGCCCTTACACAGCAAAGCTGATCTCTCTGTCTCCTGGGGTTATGTTGTTTTTCTGCTCTAAACCGTGAACTCTGGATGCACCACCCTGTTTTTCAATCAGATTTTACAGATGTTTTTGTTATTTCTACTCTGCACCGCACAGAACTGTGGGTAATGGACTCAGGTGGCCTCGCGTGTGGCTCCCTGCCAGCAGGGTTATTGCAGGAGTGGGTGGGGGAGGTTCTGTGGCCTGTGAGATGCAGGGAGTCAGACTAGAGATTCTCGTAAGGGTCCCTTCTGCCTGGCCTGACAGCCTGTGAATGAAGAATCCAGGGGGTGAGAGCGCTCGGCTTGGCTCTGCTGATGACCGTGCTCAATAGAAGAGGATGTTCCCATTGATTCTGTTTTCCAGGAGCCGTGTGTGGCCCAGATCCCTTCTCCCCCGACCCCCCAGATTCAGATCACACTGGACGAAGCTCTGCTCTGTGAGGGTTGGGAATGTAGAGGCCAGTTAATGCTCAGGGGCCTGGGAAGAGGACGGGCTGAAGGAGGAAACACAGAGCAGGGGAAAGAAGAACCAGGTCTCCCAGCATTGCTGGCTGAGGTTACAGTGGGGAAGAAAATGCAGAAGCTGGGACAGGGATTTTGGACTAAAGAAATCAGCAGAGAGTGGGAAGGGAAGCAGGGCTTGGGTAGGGTAAATGAGATGGGGCAGGGCTCTGCAGGAGGACACAGCTGTGGGTGGATGCAAAGGAGGTGAAAATAGGGGGCTGGGCTGTGGGAGATGCAGCTGCTGGTGGATGCACAGAGGTGTAGGAATGGGGGCAGGGCTGGGTAGAGGAAATGGGGGCAAGGCTCTGTGAGGAGAAGTCAGCTGCAGGTGCATGCAAAGGAGATGAGAATGGGGGAGGCAGGGCTCAGCTGGGGCAGTGGGGGCAGGGCTGTGGGGGTGCAGCTGCAGGTGGATGCATAGGGTGCAGGAATGGGGGGCAGGGCTGCGGGAGGGGCAGTGTGGGGGCAGGAGAGCTCTGTGCCCAATGGATAACTCACTGACCACAGAATCACAGGGCTGGGTCTTGGCAGGTGCTGAGCTCGTCCTGCAGTGGTGCCAGGCAGGGTGGGGCCTGGGATGGGAGCTGTTGAGGTTGATCTGTAACAGTCTCTCTTGCAGCCATGAAGCCGCCCCACCTTGGGCCGTGACAAGCTGTGCGGGGTCTCTGCTAGAGCGACTGGATGGGCCAATGAAAGTTCCGCATTTGCTTAGAGCTTCTCTCTGGAGCAGAGATACATAGGTGTGGGCAGCTGATTTGAGAAGTGCAACCTTACCACCGCCCTGCCTGAGTTTCTACTGCATGGGCTGCAGTTTTGTATCTTTTCTTGTTTGAGTTTTAATGGCTGAGAAGCACACACTCAGATCAGTAACCTGTGGCACCATTCCCTTAGCAATGACTGTTGTGGAAAGTCAGCCTCATTTTGCAGTGCTTCCATTCTGCATCAGGCAGCACTTTTTATAGCACTGGTGGGTCATTTTTGCAATGTTTACTCAGTTTTGCATTTTCCTTTCCCCATGTTTTTGTCCTGCGGCAACAGGAGAGAGGGAAAAAATGAAAAGCTAGCAAAATGTGATATTGAAACTGCAAAACTTTGCTGAGGACTCTCAGGGACAAGGGTGGGCCATGAAATGACTTTGACCTGGGACATTCAAAGCCTCAGTAAAAGGGACCGAAACCCAGGCTCCCCTACTCCCTGTGGCATTACCAGAGAGCTGGGAATGCGCCAGGCAAGATATGCCGCTTCTTGTGCCAACTGCACGTCTGGAGTGGATTCCCCTCTGCCCCACAGCGTGTGGCATTTACACCTTCTGGCTCAGTGCTGGCAGGGGACTGATTGGGTGGCATTTTACATGGGATTGGCATGGGGTAAGCGCCAAGGTCAAGTGGAGGGCCGGAGAGAACGAGGTCGCAGGGCTTGGGACAAGAAGCTCTGGAATCTGGGCTAGGAGGCTGCACACTTCATAGCTTGTGTGTGCTGAGCTCCCCTCACACGCCAGGGGCTCCATGCATCTCCCCACAGGCTCCTGGTGGAAAGCCCTGCCATCCCCCTCTACGTCAAAGACTTCCTGCAAATCTCCCCATCTCCCCCTGCCAGTGTTAGTGGGTGGCCCCCATTGTCCCCACACCAAAGGTGATAGGACAATTTCCTGCAGTATCTTTGGGAGATCTTATTGATCTCAGCGTGAGTATCTTTGGAGTCCAAGGTATGAAATGCAAAGCTTTCATGTTACTGTGGGCCTGGAGGATCATAGGACTGAGCCGAACAATCTCCAAGACAAGAACAAACTTTTGGGACAATAGTATGAAGCGGATTTCCTCGGAATTATCTAGGGGGAGGTGAATTCAAACTTTTCCCTCCCCTCTGCCTCAGCCTTTGAAGCTGTGCGCAGGTGAGAGGGCGATTTTCTGCTGAGTACCTGTTCCCTGGGTGGCAAGACGAAAGGCTCAACCTGTGTATTGATAGATTCAGGGGGGACTTGTTCTGAGCTCCCAGCTGTTATGAGCTTGTTCCCCTAGGAAAACCCCTTGATGAGGTATGAAGGACTGAACCTGGCTAGAGCCCTTGTTGGGATTGGGAGGTGATCTCTAGTGAGCTGGTCACAGGCCAGGTTCTGTCCTATGTTTTCTCCATAATGCTTTTACCTTATGAATAAATGTACTTGCTTGGAAAGCGCTGGGTGGTAAATTCACTACAGACAATGACGTTGTTTATAGCCTCTGAGGAGAAGGCAGAGCTGGCCTGGTGTGGCCATCTGGCTGGCGGGGGAGCTCGCAGTGTAGGCAGGGAACTGCGCAGCCTGGAAAAACCCCAGTCAACAGGGAGAGAGACCCAGGCCTCTGCCCAAGAGAAGGGATGGCTGAGGAGCTGGGAGCCAGAGACTAGGTGCCCTTGGTGGACCACAGAGGGGAAATATAGGCACAGTTGCCCTGAACTGTGACCCCAAAGTTCCCCATTCTCCCCCAAACTAGTGGCTCTGGGTGCCCCCAATTCCCTCCATGCCAGGGGGTCTAAGTGCCCTCCTTTGCCCCATACTAGCTTCCCCCAGTCTCCACCACAAGAGGTTCTGTGTGACCCATTATTCCCACATACCCCCATGGCAGGGGCTCTGTGTGCATCCCCAGTCCTCTCTTTCCCCCAGTCCCTCTCCTCCCCATTCCAGGGTTCCCCATTCTCCCTCCCCCCACATGGCAGGGATTCTGTGCCCCCCATTCCTCAATCTCCCCATAGCAGGGTCCCCTGTTTCCCTCCCATCATAGGGGCTCTATGTGAACCGTCTTTTTTCTCATGACCCCCATGTCCCCCATAGCAGGGACCCCTAATATCCCCCCACCTGGACTTTTTTGTCCCCCCACACTCCCCTCCATACCAGAGTTCCCCATTTTTCCACGTGAGCCCTTCTTACTCCCTTCCCCCCATTTCTCCCCTCCCATCCCATGTCTGCCCCTCATTTGCTCCTTTGCCTCATTATCACCTTTCCCCCTTGCTAGGGGCTCTGTGTGCTCCCCTTCCCCACTTCCACCAAACCAGGATTCCCAAATCGCCCCCTAGGCCAGGGACTAGGTACATGATCCCTCCCCCCAACCATTATTCTTCCTGTCCGGGAGAGAAATCACGTGGGGTATCAGCATGTTAATCTCTCCTGGGAGGAGGAGCAGGACTGTTTTTAGGGGAAAAGGGGTTTTGATCTATAGCCATTCGCAGAGGCACTTGTGGCTGGGCTAATCCCATGGCAGGGGCTCCATTTGTCCCCCATTTTCCCTCTTTGTGGCTTTCTGATTTCCCCCCCAAATCGGCAGAGTTCTGATGAGTGATGCCTAGAAGAGTCCCTGAAATTTTGGAATTGATTGGATGCAGCATTCATTGCTCTAGAGACACGGCGTGCAGACAAACACAGAAATGTTGAGTATAAGCCCTTCACAAGATATAATGCCCGGCTCTCTTCCTCTGTAGATCTCACAGCACTTTACAGTGGAAGGCAGCCACGCTAGCCCCATTGTACAGATGGGGAAATGGAGGCACAGAAAGGGGAAGGGTCTCACCCAAGGCCATTTGGCAGCTGAGCCAGGGACAGAACTCAGATGTCTTGAGCCCTAGTTCAGTGCGCGATCCTCTAGGCCACACCTTAAAGCACACAGTGACTCTGTTTAATGTAAGCTGGTCATAGAGTTCCACCCGACAGTCCACTGGCTAAAGGGGCTGCCCAGAGAAGTGTTCACCAGCCTCGCCACTCAGGGTACTTCTACACTGCACTAAAACCCCTGCAGCTGGCTGTGACGAACTGGGAATGTTCTTAATGTTTGCTCTGAATACTGTGTTGGTGCCTCAGTGTCCCCTCTGCAGTTCTTAAGTATCTAGGCGGCGGAACAAGGGTCTGTGATTGCTGCAGAGCAAAGGGCCAGTGCACCTAAATGCCTGACACTCTTTCTCCTAGCAACTGATGGCCGGGTCCCCCCCTCTGCAAAGGTGCCAGCTGAAGGTGTTGGAGACAAAGAGGTCAGGTGAGCTCCTGGCCTGGGAAAGGGGCTAAGCAGAGAGGAGGGGCTGGAGGGAGTTGTTAGTCTAGAGCTGGCTGGGGACGAGGAGTGAGGGCAGACGTGGGGGTCTGGCTCACTGCCCCCCCCAGAATGGACCCGGCCGAGGAGTCCAGTTCACTGTACCTACAAACTCAGTTTTAGACCATGATCCTGTCATCGAATAAACCTCTGTTATACTGGTTGGCTGAGAGTCATGTCTGACTGCAAAGTGGGGGTGCAGGACCCGGTGGCTTCCCCAGGACCCCGCTGGGGCGGGCTCGCTGTGGGAAGCGCAGAGGGGCAGAGGATGCTGAATGCTCCAAGGGGAGACCCAGGAGGTGAAGATGTGTGAGCTTCTTGCCCTGAACAAGTCTGCTCCAAGGGAGAGGACGCTCCCCAAGGTCCTGACTGGCTTTGTGGGGAGCTGTTCCAGAGCGTCACTCGGGGACTCCGTGACAACTGGTGGCAGCGGTGGGATGTACTGCACCCCGTGAATGGCACTGCTTGCAGTAAGTGACTGGGGAGCAGTAAAACAAAGGAGGGATAATGAGGACCAGGCGCGCTGAAGGCTCAGAGAGGGACGGTTTCAGGAGGCGGTTAACTTCTGGGAGTGTGTGACCAGCAAGAAGGACTGTTGGAGTAACGGGGTCCCCCTGAGGACGGCAGCGAGCAGTCTCAGGGGTGGAGGAGCTTGCTGCTCGACCCTGGGAGAGAGAAGGATTTTTGCAGTAGCAGGGTTCCCCGGGGGATTGCAGGAGCAGTCCCAGGGGCGGAGGAGTCTGCAGCTCGACCCTGGCAAAGAGGTGGTGATCAAGAGAAGGGCTGGCACACCAGGGGTTCTTCCTGGAAACCATGGGGGAGCCAAGAGCACACAGGCCTGTGAGTCCAGAGCCACTTGGGAACGGTGAAGTGATGGCCTATCACCATCTCCTTGAGAAGAACATTGTGATCCTGAGCACAAAGAGAGGGTTATGCATGGGGACGTTCACCAAGGCACAGTTAATCGTGCTGTTGGAGGAGGAAGCACCGCTCTGAGGAGGAGATTCCTGGCCCAGATGGGGCTACAAGAGGATCTGGGAGCAGCTGGAGCAGCAGCCAGGCATTCCCGAGAGCCTGGTCCCCAACCAGACGAGAGTCTTCATGGTCGGGTTCCCCATCAGGAGATTGGAGACGGATGGGATGGGAGCAGAGCCCGAGAGAACGAGAGGACCGTGAGAGAAAGGAAGAGCCCAAGGAAAAGCTGCAGGAGAAGCAGCAGCAGCGTGGATTGGTGATGGTGGAGCGGAGAGACAGAGGGGTCTGCCCAGGGGTCAGTGGGGAAACACCCCTGCGGGGGCGAGACCCTGGGACACAGAGAACTGTGGTGGTGCAGCCCCAGATGCTGAGGGACTGTGGGACCTGGGTGAAGGTCCCTGGGGTGAAGCTCCTCACCCTGTCTATGGCCCAGATCCCTGTGCAGACCCAGGAGGGGTCGGGCTGGCTGGTCATTGGGGTTCTCCAGGATATCGGCTGGGAGGCCTGTTGAGGGGGTGACTGTCTCCCCTTGGGACAGGATCCAGGCCCTGCTCCTGTAACGGCCGAGGATTTGAATTCATATCCAGGGAACCAATTGGCTAGGATGGAAATGGTCAGTGAAAATGCAAATGACCTGGCTGGCACAGGGGAGGGGCTGCAGGACTCAGGATACCTGCCTACCTGTAACCAGCCCCCTGGGGCTGAGTGGGAGGGAGAGATGCTCCCTGCCCCCCTGCACACCGGAGAGGGGGCTCACACCGGCTCTGATGCTGTGACCAGAGCAAGGAGCTTGCTGCCTGCCCCCACTGGGACAGCAAGGGCAGCGCTGAGCATGGGGGGAGCTGAGACCCCAGCTGAGTGGGGGGACACCCAGGCAGGGCAGGTCGGCTGCCAACCAGGTTTGCCTGGTCCAGACGTGCTGCTGGGAAGTGATTACATAGCAGGGAGGGAGCTACCAGGGACATGGCTCAGGGGGGTTGTGACCCCAGGCCCAGCCAGCAAGAGGGAGCAGGTCCCCCTCCCTGCCCCAGCAGCTGGATTCCAGACCAAACTGCAGAGGGATCTCTCCTTGGAGAAACTGAGGGAACTTGCTGGCCACAGTGCTGCAAACCCCCTTGGGGAAGGCTGCAGGGACAGAGTCCTGCAGGAGAAGGGATTCCTGTACCGGGAATGGGCTCCCCAAGGGGAAGTAGAACTGAGGGGAATCGGGAGGCAGCTGGTGGTGCCCCAGGAATCCACAGGGTTCTTCCCTTTCGAGCCGCTGCATAGGAAGAGAGTGAGGGGACCCCTGGACCTGAAAGGGGAGGATTGGGAGGAGAAGGGGGAAGACCCCCTGGGGGATCTCTTCCCTGAGATGGGAGCCAATCTCCCCATCAGGTGTTCCCCATTCAGAGTCACTGGGAAAGCAGCCCAGAACCTGGAGAGAGAGGTCAGGGACATACTGGCTTTAGATGTGATCCAGCTGTTTTACAGCCCATGGGCCTCACCCATGGGGCTGATCCCCAAGGGAGACAGGATGATCTGGTTTTGTGGGGGCCATCAGAAGCTTAAAGCCATCACAGAGTCTGATGCCTACCCCATGCCTAGGCCTGGGGAGATTCTGGACAAGCAGAGGGGGATGGAGAACTTGGCCCTGGCAGACACTGATAACATGTGCATCTTTAGCCAGACCTGGGAGGAACAGGTGTCCGAGGTGAAGAGGGGGCTGGGTTGCCTCAAGGAGGTGGGACTGACAGTAAAAGCTGGAAAGTGCAAGGGGGGATGGCAAAGGTGTTGTATCTGGGCCACAAGGTGGGGAGCGGCTGCCCAAGCCCAGAGCTGGCCAAGGCCAAGATGGGGGCTCTTAACCAAGAGAGCCCAAATCGTAACCCAGGGTGCTGGGAGAAGATCCTCTCCCAGTTTAAACCCCAGGGGTGTTGGGGTGGCAAAAGGGTACAGGCCGCATAAACCTTCCCACATGCGGCCTGCGAGTGCCATCAAGCACACTCGAGCAAAGAGAGGGCGCGAAACTGGACTGTCCTGGTGTAACTCACACCAAGGAATGAGAGAGATGCTGGGGTATCCATGGGAACATTAGTGGGTTCGAACTTCCCCAGGTCACTGGCTGAAGTGACCTGGCTCAGTTCGGTCTCGAAGTGCGGGAGAGATGTGACGAACTGGGAATGTTCTTAATGTTTGCTTTGAATACTGCGTTGGTGCCTCAGTGTCCCCTCTGCAGTTCTTAAGTATCTAGGGTCTGCAATTGCTGCAGAGCAAAAGGCCAGTGCACCCAAATGCCTGACACTCTGTCTCCTAGTAACTGATGGCCGGGGCCCCCCCTCTGCAAAGATGCCAGCTGAAGGTTTTGGAGACAAAGAGGTCAGGTGAGCTCCTGGCCTGGGAAAGGGGCTAAGCAGAGAGGAGGGGCTGGAGGGGGTTGTTAGTCTGGAGCTGGCTGGGGATGAGGAGTGAGGGCAGACGTGGGGGTCTGGCTCACTGCCCCCCCCCCCAGAATGGACCCGGCCGAGGAGTCCAGTTCGCTGTACCTACAAACTCTGTTTTAGACCATGATCCTGTCATCGAATAAACCTCTGTTATACTGGCTGTCTGAGAGTCATGTCTGACTGCAAAGTGGGGGTGCAGAACCCGGTGGCTTCCCCAGGACCCCGCTGGGATGGGCTCGCTGTGGGAAGCGCACAGAGGGGCAGAGGATGCTGAATGCTCCAAGGAGAGACCCAGGAGGTGAAGACATGTGAGCTTCTTGCCCTGAACAAGTCTGCTCCAAGGGAGAGGAGGCTCCCCAAAGTCCTGACTGGCTTGGTGGGGAGCTGTTCCAGAGCATCGCCCAGGGACTCCGTGACACTGGCGTGTTTCAGCTGAGTGCGGCTTGTGGGGCTCGGGCTGCGGGGCTATAAACTTTCAGTGTAGACATCTGGGCTTGGGTTGGAGCCCTGGATTTGGGACCCTCCCACCACACAGGGTCCTACAGCCTGGCTCTAGCCCAAGCCTGGAAGTCTACACAGCAATGAAACAGCCCTGCCATGGGCCAGCCACAGATTTGTCTTTGCTGTGTCGACGTACCCAAAATGGCCACTTCCCTCCCCACAACAAATTATTTTTTAAAATTCCTTTTTTCCCTACAAAATCAGAAATGTAAAACTTCACCTTTTCTCATTTTCTTAGGTTGCCTTTTTAAAAAATAATCATTCTCTTGTCATCTGGGACAAAATGGAAAAAAGAGGGGGAAAGAGGTAACCGCGCCCCCACCCCCTTTAAATTTACAGAATGAACATTTGCAATAAAAAGATTCACAGACATTTTGGAAGGAATGAAAAATTGTTCCACTTTGAGACCTGAGGAATAAAACTGCCGACTGGCTGCCTTTCTGGAAGCTGTGTGTTAGTCACATCCGAGTTATTGGGTTCAATACAGGAGTGTCTAGGTGAAATTCACAGTCCTGGGGTATACAGGAGGTCAGGCTAATGGGAATGATCTAATGGTCGCTTCTGGATCTATGAAAATGACTTTGAAATGTTTTGCCGTTTTGTTCACTTATTGGCCAGTTCTAGTGATCAATACAGATTAGGGAGCCAGGGCAGAGTGTAGAATATCGGTAGGACGTACAGTATTGTCAGGCCACGTGTTCAAATATCCTGGGTCAGGCCCCCCAGAAACATGAAACTGTTTGAAAAGATATAAGATTTCAAAAAATGAATAAAAGTTAAGTTCTGTTTATTTGCGTTCTGGTTTCTGAGCCTTTTGGGATCATGTTTTCAAGTTTTTCTCTGAGTCCACCAGGACTAGAAACCTACATTTGCTTTTAATGAAAGCTGAAAGTCTCTCATCATCACATGACTCCAAGAGCTGGAGCCTCAAGGAAAAGGCCAAATATTGTGAGATTTGCGTTAAAATCGTGAGAGCTGGCAATGTCGATTCAGAGGAGCTTTCCTAGCTTCAGCCCATGGCACAAGGTAACAGTGGGGAGTGATAGAAACTAGAAAAAGCAATCGACAGGAAAGAACTGAAGAAACCTCTGTACCCAGGTGTGCATTAAACATTGCAGTTCCTGTAAGTAAGGCAGCTTGGCATCTTGGCGAGGAGTCTAAAGCTATTTGTTGGATCACTTTGACAATTGGAGGGAAAATGCTCTGAATGAATGGGGTCCTGCAGACAACATCCTCTGCTGATGAGTATACAATCTGCCTTCTCCTAATTGGATTGCAGATATGACACACCCTGAAAGGAATCCCAGAAGGGGTTTCCCAGAGGTCTTCTTTTGGGGTGAGACCATTCCATAGCCTGTCCCAGGATGAGAATGACCAGCAATAAGAGACTTTTGTTCTTCTTCTGTTATATAGATTCCATAGATTTTAAGGCACCATAACATCTAATTTGACCTCCTGTATGACCCTGGCCTGAGAACTTCACCAAATGACCCCTTCAATGAGTCAAGTAACTTGTGTTTGGCTGATGCATCATCCAGAAAGGGACCCAGTCGAGATCTGAAGCCATCAAGAATCCACCACTTCCCTTGGTAGTTTCATAGAATCATAGGACTGGAAGGGACCTTGGGAGGGCTTCTAGTCCAGTCCCCTGCACTCAAGGCAGGACTATGTATTATCTAAACCATCCCTTAACTAGTTTGTTTCAATGTTTAATTGCCCTTTAAATATGAGCCTTATTTCTAAGTGGAATTTGTCTGATTTTATGTTCCAGCCAGTGGTTCTTATTTGCCACTGGATTAAAGACACTTTTGGTACCAGATGTTCAAAAGCTGCCAACAACCAGACTCAGACTCACAGTATATGAGTAAAGGTCAGCTTTAATAGCCACAGATCATCACCTTGAGCCACCTACTTCGGGGGGAAAAATATTCCAGTGTCCCAACTTTAGGAAATGCCTGAGAAACAATAATAATAACAACTGAGGAGAGTTGACACACTGGGAATTGAACCTGGGAACCTCAAGAACTAAAAGCATCAACTCATCTAGCTTGAGCTGAATGGCCAGACTACTATAGACAGGGATTGTAACATGTCCTCTAGGGCTCAGCAAGAGTGGCACTACAGAAACATTTTACCTAAAACAGTGTGGTTTTGGTTGAAGTGCTTGGGAGAATCTCCACTCATGTTAACAAGGGCTGGTGTTCGTCCACTACCCTTTTTATCAGAGTGGTGAAGTAATTATTGAGCTTGCAGTGTCCAAAGGAGTCTTGAGCAGTGTAAAATGGTATAATGCTGGGGTGCGGGGCTGGGGTGACTGGCTGGTGCCTCTCTCTGTGTGATTTGTGAGTGTCTCAGGGAGCATTCCTGCAATTTAGCTGGGTGTGGGGCTCCACATGCTGATGACTGAGTGATCCCAGGGGTTTGCTGCTTGTCACTGGCACAGCTCTGTGAGAGACAGCCCAGCTGGAGAGTTAAGGGGGCAGAGCAGCCCCACAGTCCCAGCTTGTACCTCGGGGATCCTGTCACAGAGGGTTAGCCAATCTAGCCATGCTGGTAGAGCTCTACTGACACCGCCTTTCCAGTGTGGACCTGACTGGAGTCACACACCCAGAAAGCAGGGGGGGAAGGTACATTTCCTCCTCCACTTACACATTCAAATTTAAACATGTCGCAACTGCAGCCTGAGGGATTCGTTGATGTTGAATTTGAACACAAATTTGCACACAAAGCCAAGGCAAATTACTAGGAAGGAGAGTTGTGCAGTTGCTCATTAAATCAATTATCAGTAGCAGATTGCCCAATCTCTCTGCCAACAGAGTGTTTTCCCTGGAAGGCGTCCAACTGAACAAACAGATATCCTGCAGCTGGACCACAAACAAGGGGGTTGCGCAAAATTCCCGGCTTTATTCTGCCAGAGCTCAGGGCCTGGTTCTCTGCTGAGATCCGTCTCCTAGGCATTGCTCAAGTGGTGCAAAAGGACTGGCAGGGTTGGACTTATGGGTGGGCACCGTGGTCAGGGGGCACCATGCTCATGAGGGTGTTATATGAAAAATTCGAACAACGGCCTCTCTTCTCCCCAACCTTGCTATGCCCCCCAGCCCTGTTCAGCTCACAGCCTCGGTCCACCCCCATCCCCTGCTCCGTCTGCACCTCCACTCTGCCCTGCTCCACCCCAAGCTCCGTCCCCAGCTGAGTCCATCCCCACTTCTAGCTCTGCCTCCAGCCTAGCTCCTCCCCATCCCAAGCTCCATCTCCAGCCCAGCTCCACCCCTACAACACGCTTAAACTCAAAGAAAGGTTAGTGCCAAAATACAAGTTCCCAGGGTACCATTTTCCCCAAGGCCAGCCCTGGGGACTGGAGATCAGCTGCATGGTTCCCGGGTGCCCCCTCCAAACAAGTGCCCTGTGCCCCCCATCACAGGCTGGCTGGACCGTTGAGGGGAGCAGGGCTCAGCCCTGCCCAGAACTTAGCAGCTGTTCCCTCAGCCTCTCTGATGTGCTGGCAACACGAGGGCTAATTAGTGACCTTGCTGGGTGGAATGGGAGCTTCATTAGCAACTCTGAGCCCAACTGGGGTAGTGAAGCCAGCAGGTCACCACTGACACAGAGGTGGGAGGCCTGGGGGGGAGGAGTAAGGGAAGTGCCTGAAGACGTTACCCACATGGAGCAGGGCAGGCTCCTGGGGAAGCCTGGAGCTGGGCCCACAAGGAGAAGGGAAGAGCGGAGAGGCCCAGGCGGGGTGGGGGACCAGGCGAGGTGCTATGGGGACTCTCAGTGGGGACAGCCTGGGCAATCAGCGCCCTGACAAGAGTGAGGAGAACTGAGGGGAGCCCCAGAGGGGGAAGAACCTCTTGGCTGTGCATCAGCTGGGACTGGGAATGCTCCGGATGGGGACTGAACTGGTACCAGACTTGGATGAAGGGCTGCGCCACGGAAAACCCAGAGAGGGAGTCAGGAGAAGACATGGGCTGGGACGGGCCCTTGTGGCCAAGGGAGCAGCCAATCGGTGGTAGTTGGAGGTGGGGGGCAGGTTGAGATGTAAAGCCCCCTGCAAGGCCACATCCCTCACAGATGTGAGGATACGTATGTGCACACCCTGACTGTAGGGGGCATGGAGGGGGTGGGAGAGTATCATGTGGCTGCTGTATGGTACATGCCAGCAACCCCAAGAGATGGGCAGCTCCTTAGGGACCCAGCATCCGCCCCAGCAGGGCTGGTCTGGCCCCAAGTTATCCCAGGGCCCTGGCCCCAACCTCAGTTGAACTCAACCCTGTTGTGCTCTGTGGCTTTTGATCCCCTTACGGAAGTTCTGGGCAGCTGGAAACCTGCCACAGCGCTATTGCAGGGCCAGATAATTGGTGAAGCTGTGGTTTCTATTTCAGTGCCACGCTGCTGTTTCTGAGGCCATGTCTACATCTAAAATTTTGCAGCGCTGGTTGTTACAGCTGTATTAGTACAGCTGTATAGGGCCAGCGCTGCAGAGTGGCCACACTTACAGCAACCAGCGCTGCAAGTGGTGTTAGATGTGGCCACACTGCAGCGGTGTTGGGCGGCTTCAAGGGGGGTTCCGGGAACGCGAGAGCAAACCGGGAAAGGAGACCCGCTTCGCCGCGGTTTGCTCTCGCGTTCCCGGAGCCACCCAGCAAACCGCAGGGAAGGAGACCTGCTTGCTCGGGGTTCCGGGAACGAGAGAGCAAACCGGGGAAGGAGACCAGCTTCACCGCGGTTTGCTCTCGCGTTCCCTGAACCCCCCTGCAAACGGCAGGGAAGGAGACCAGCTTGATTACCAGAGGCTTCCTCCTTCCACGGAGCTCAAGAAAAGCGCTGGTAAGTGTTTACATTGGATTACCAGCGCTGGATCACCAGCGCTGGATCCTCTACACCCGAGACAAAACGGGAGTACGGCCAGCGCTGCAAACAGGGAGTTGCAGCGCTGGTGGTGCCCTGCAGATGTGTACACCTCCTAAGTTGCAGCGCTGTAACTCCCTCACCAGCACTGCAACTTTCTGATGTAGACAAGCCCTCAGAAATGAAACCTGAGTGTCTCGGCTCCGTTCCCAGTGTTTGAGGTTTCGTTTTCTTCTAAAGTCTTTACCAGGCCATGTACTCTCAGTGCTCAAATGTCACCCTAAGGTGCCATTGATAAATGGTCCATAAAGAGCTAAGAAGTGACCCCTGGATGTTCCTAGCACGTCGCAGACAGGAGCAGTCTGTGTCCAGCTGGGTATAAGCAGCCTATGGGCCAGCTGGGCTCTACCAGGCTGGAAGAATCGATTTAGTGCTACATCTGGCAATCACTTACCAGCTCTGTATAAATGATCAACCCCTGAGCAGTGCCTGCAGCACGAACTCCCCCCCCAGGCGCTCTGGGATGAACGTGCAGAACATGATGCGTGTTGTGTGTCTGCACAGAGAACCCGATGCTGATCTGCCCTGTGCTAGCTATGAACCGGTGTCACCCCACAGAAGTCGGGGGACACACCAAGATGAGAATCCAGCTTGGACTCCATTGGGCAGTGGGGTCGCTCTGGATTTACACTGGGATCATTGAGATCAGAATCAGGCCTCCTGGCTTGTCGCTCTCTGCTCTGTGGGTTACTTTGTGGTCACCTGTTTGCAGCTGTCTGTCATTTCTTGTGGTGGTGCTATGGCAGGGCAGGGGGGCTCAATGTGTAGGAAGGTTGTTGGCCTGTAATAAACACAAAGCTTTGACCAAACGAGTAAAGATGAAAATGCAACTGACAGCAGTAGTCCCCAGCACTTCCCTTTGTCCTTTGGGGGGAACAAATACGCAAAAGTCAGTTAAGTGCCTCCCAGTAGCACTGGCAGCCAGCTGGCATTGTTCACTTCCCTATCACGCATTGTGTTTTCCCCTAATCTATGCGAGCTTCCTTCCCTGTTCCTGTTCCCCTTGGCTGACCCCCAGCTGAGCTCATGGCCAGTTTAACAAGCTGGATAAGGGCAGCAGGAGCAGGGCTCCCCTCTGGCCCAGCTCAGCTGGTCCCTTGGCTGTAGCTTTTCCTTGCCAGCCCAGTGAGGATCAGAGCTGCCCTGGGTGTGCGCCCTGAGCCTCCCTCTCCCTGCCCCACCCTGCCCCTCTGACTGCCCCAGGGCCAGGGCCAGAGCCACTGGAGTCACTGGAAAGGCTCCCCTGACTACAGTGGGTTTCGCATCACCCCTCCCAGCCCAGCTGTCACCCTGGGGGGCCCAGAGGCAGCACTCATCTAAGCAGCTCGGTCCATCCGAGGAACTGAGGCCCCACCAGTCCCATGGACCCTGCACACGCTCAGGGCAGCCCAGGCTAACCCGAGTCTGCTGCAGCTCCAGGATTATTAACACACATGGCCCGTTAGCTCAGCGGCGCCACTAGGAGCAAAGCCCGTCTGGATCCGCTGCAGGGACTGAACCGGGGACCGAAAACAGGAGCCTTCACTGCTTGAGCTATAAGGGCCCCTCTGTTAATGAAGAGGCAAGTAGCAAACTCTTTTGTGGTGTGTCCACTAAAGGAGGGCAAAGACCCGCTGCATCAGCAGGGGTTAGGTACCGTGCAAGAATCAGGCCACGTTCATTCACCAGTGGAGTCAGCTGACTGGCTTCATGGGCCTGGGTTTGAAAGTGTGGGTGCCTCGTGCTTTAAGTTCTCTGTTGAGCCCCACTGTCCCAGCCACAGAGACCCAGTAAAAGTGATGACTTTGCAACAAAGGCTCTAATTCAAGCCGAATGCTGCTGTAAGTAGGATGACCAGACAACAAATGTGCAAAATTGGGAAGGGGGTGGGGGATAATAGGAGCCTATATCAGAAAAAGACCCAAAAATCAGGATTGTCCCTATAAAATCGGGCCCATAGCTGGTCACCCTAGCTGTAAGCGATGTTCTGGACAAGCATGTGAGTGAGCTTCCACTTGTTAGCGGTTGACGCTCCCAGGCAGCCTGTTCCCTTTTTTAAATAAAAAAAGGCTGTAAAATCTTGAACATTTTTTTTCTACTTGCAAGGGGAGCAGATCTGCAGCTGGTGTAGGATGGTGTTGCCCTATGAGAGTCAAGGGGCTGATGCCGGTTCATGCTGCCCCTTCCTGGTGTTGTCACGGGTTTGGTATTGATGATACGACAGGCAGGGCTGTTCCTTCCCTGAAGAATCTATCTCATGTTGGGTGTTAATGTTGATCTGTAAAAATGTTTCCACCTCCTTAGCTATTTGACAGCGGCAACACCCAATTCATGCATTTCTCCCAGATTCCCAAATTGCCTCCCCTGCGTTCCCAGCCGCCCCCTTCCCACCAGCCAAACCTTCCATTCCCGCCCCCCGCCCCAACAGTTTCTAAATGCAGTTATGTACCATCAGTTCAAACAGTCCAGACACCATAAATGATGGTAATGTGGGGGCTGAGGAAACCGAGTCAGGTTTAAAAGAAATAGTTTACCAGGAAACCGATGAGCAGAGTCATTTTCATATCTGATGCAATGAAACGTAGAAGTTCTGCAGAGTTCCCCTCTGACTATGCTAGGATGACTCAGGCTACGTCTACTCTACAAAATTAAGTCGACCTAACTTATGTCGGCTACAGCCACTGCGGTAATTATTGCAGCTTTTCATGTCCATGCCGTGCGCCTTGTGTTGGCAGCGGTGTGCTTCCTCACTGGGGACACTTACACCAAACTAACTGACGTTGTGGGGCACGAACAGCCCAGAGCCCTGCCCCCTAGGCCTAACAGCCGGAATAGTCAATGCAGTGTCTACCCTGGTGTCGGCCTAACTACATAGACCTAAACGCTGCGCATCCTGCAGAGGTGAAGTTATTAGGCCATGGATGAGTCATGTTGGCGGGAGCAATGTTGTAGTGTAGATGCTAACAGAGTTAGGTCAACATCAGCTACCTTAAGTCGACCTAACTCTGTAGTATAGATCAGGCCTCAGAGACCCCAGGGGCCTGGTTTAGGGCTCAGGTCCAGAGAGCCATGGGCTGTGTTTCTATCCCTGTGTGGACATAACCACAGAATACCCTGGGCATAGACTGATGTTAGTGTCCCAGTCCTTTGACTGTAGTTAATACTCTGCCGGTCTATTTAATTGGTCAGTGGTTTGCAACTTGTTGTCCTTGGGCTGAAGCAAAACAGACTTGGCTTTAACCCTGGAGCCGCCTTCCAGGAGAAAATGGTATTAGGCATCTGGTTGTCTGTACAGAGACAGGATCCTGATAGAATTAAATGGGAAAAGATTTGTAAGACACAGCCTATGCCCCTGTCAGGAGTGGAGGCTTTGAGTAGAAGCAGTGGGATCTGGAAGAATCAATGTTTTGTGACTAATGCGCTGGGTGACCATGACCAAGTCACTGCACCTCCCTGCCTCAGTTTCCCCATCTGTAAGTGGGGTGATAATACTTACACACCTACCTTGTGCGTGTATTGTAAAGCTTAATTTGTTAGTGTCTGTGCAGTGCTTTCAACAGGCAGAGTGCTACGTAAACGCTAGGTAGGATTATTAACCTAGAAAGTTTGGATTTTTGAGAGGCTTTTTAAGGGAACTGGTCGAGCAAAGCCCTGAGCGCACAACCACTGCTCCACTTCTCCCCCATCCCTCCCAGGATTGCCACAAAACAGCTGATTCCCATTCTTTTTTTCCCTCCAGAGAAAAAATTTAATCCAAAGATTGATTCAGATTTTTTCATGGGAAAGTTTTGCCCCAACTCGAAAACTCTGACGGTTGGAATCACTGTCCCTGCGGTGTGCAAACTGGATAGCCTGGCTGTTCGCTTTCAGTAACAATTCTGCTTTTGTGCGTTACGTCTACTCATTGTCCTGATGGCCTGGATCCGAACCAGCTGGGGTTTACTCAATGACTGGCTTTGGATCGGTGAAGTAGGCATATCCTGTTTGGACTAGTCCAATGTTCTAACTAATCCGCATCCATCATACCTGGGCCGGGTGCATTAAATTAAATAGTCGGGGTGTGTGTGTGAGTTTTCTTTGTCACACTTCAAAGGACTTTGTGAAACAAACCCATGGGGTGGGAGCTGGGCTGGGCCCTGCAAGGCCACAGAATGCAGAGCACAAAGGGGGCTTCAAGCTGCCTTGACCCACCTCTGTCCCTTTCCCAAGAACAGGAGAATAGGGATGAGGCCCAGTAAGACTGATTGGGAGCTACCAGAGCGATGTGTGACTGTGGTACAGAGAGGGCTTGTGAGAACTAGCTGTGACTGGCAAGGTGTGCTGTGCTCCAGGGTGTGGAGAAGGGACTAACCAGTGTGGGTTTACAGGGCTGTTACTGGATTGTCAAGATGGGTGTTGGAGCAGCCTGGTGATATTCCAGAGAGTTCAGAGAAGTGGCTCTCACACTTCTTGGCATCCTCGCAAAAAATGCCCCTTGCCTCCCTGGCAGATTATTTTCACAGTGTGAAATTCACCCAGGTGCAGAGGACACTGCCAGGGGTTTCTGTAGCAGGAGCACAGCCTTCAGGGATTTAGATGCTCTTGAAAATGCTGCTCATAGGCACAGATCCTGCGAAGACTTATGCAAGTACAGTATGTCACTTGATTCATTGAGCAGCCTTTGAAGTCAAGCAGGCTACTGATAGACAGAAAGGCCATGGATGAGTGTTTGCAGGATCAGGGCTGTAAGTAGCACATGGAATGTGTCTTGATGTTAAATCCATCCCTCTAGAAATATCAGTGGGCTATTTCAGTTTTTGCATAATATTTGCCTTATGAAATGTGTTACTTTTATGCAATGCAGGAAATCACAGCTGGTATTTCCCAGTGCTCCAGAAATCTGGAGCCTTTCCTGTCCTATTGCATAACTTTCTTTCTCCACAACTTCCCTACAACCCAAATCCCATGAACACTCAAAACTGCTCTAATTGGTTAGAAAAAAAATTTTCCATGAAAAATTCGTTTTTTTTTAGTGGAAAAAATCGAAACCCAAATATTCACAGGTGAAAACCAAGCATTTCAATTCAGAAATGCTACCCCAATGCCTTGTGGGGGCTGTAGTTCAAGTGCTTCATGCCTCTGTTCTTCTCTATAGGCCAGGCTCCCTGGCTGGACTACATCTCCCATGATGCACCATGGCCTCCTCTCTTGTTGAGCCAGTGCAGGGCATCATGAAAGTCCTGTGGCTGATATGCATCACAGAATCGTAAGATGGGAAGAGACCTCAGGAGGCCTTCTAGTCTGGCCCCCTCCCCTGAGGCATGACTAAGTATTATCTAGACCATCCGTGACAGGTATTTATTCAAATTGTTCTTAAAAACCTCCAATGCTGGTGATTCTACAACCTCCCTAGATAACTTATTCCAGTGCTTAACCACCCTGACCGTTAGAAAGCTTTATTAAAAGCAGGTAGAGTAAAATGTGATGGGCCGGGCATAGAGCGAGGCTCCCTGACAATCCATGGACTGCAGCTGTCGCCGAGTGGTATCCACGGGAACTGAAACCACCACTCGGCCGACCTCCAAAGAGAGGGGAAGATTTTATTGTGGAAAGGCTGCACATGGAGAAGGAAGGCCAGGGTCAGAGAAGAATGGAAGATGTGTTATGAATGGCGCAATCTGTATGAGGGCTGAAGGACCGATTGATCAAGGCTATTTGTTCCATCCTCAGTGGATAAGGAGAACAATGAGAAGTCTTAAGGAATCTCCATCCTTAGAGGTTTTTAAGGCCCGGCTTGATGAGTTGGTTGGGAATTGGTCCTGCTTCAAGCAGGGGGTTGGACTAGAACCTCCTGAGGTCCCTTCCAACCCTGATATTCTATGATTCTAGGGTTCTATTCCCAGTTCTCCCACAGTCTCTTTTGTGCAAGTCACTTCACTCATCATAAAAACCTTTTACGTACTCGAAGACTGTTATCAGCCCTCCTGGTCTTCCATTCTCCACACCAAACAAACCCAATTTTTTCAGTCTGTCCTTATGGGAGATGTAGTCCAGTTGGAGAGTCAGGGAGCAAGGACAGGGGTGAATGGGGCCCACTTTGGCTGAATCAATATTAAATACTGCATTCACGCCAAACAGAGACAGAGCCTCTGGGACAGGGAAAGCAGCCCTAGTTAGGCAAATAGAAAAAGAGCCTCGTTTGAGATGGAAATTTCTTAGCTGAGCGGGATTTGAATAGCAAAGAGCCTGGGACACAAACACTTTTGAGGAAGCTAATCCAGTCACAGTGTCTATAGCTGCTGACACTCGGCAGCGGTGGAATCGGACGCGTGTTGTCCAAGCGTGACAGTGCCTAAGGGTGGGAGAGGATAGCAGGTGGGGGAGGCTGGAAGAACTGTGCCTATGCTGTGTAGATCCCACCCCCAGGCTGTGTGTGGTTGGGGCTCGGGTCCCTCACAGGAGGCTGTTAAGAACTTCAATGAGCGGTGGGGTGAGGCCCAGGATCAGAGGCAGATTACTAATATGGGAGCATCTGTAGTCACCAGCCCTGTGCAAATACACCACAATGAGCCCCGCTCTTTTGCAAGAAGCTGTGGGAGACAAGTGGGAGCAGGTGAAAACCTGTCCTGTGCACTCTGTGCTGCTTTCCCATGGAATATCCAAGCAGGTTCAAGGCCCTGATCCTTATCTTCAAGGCACTCGTGGCATGGGCCCAGGGTAGCCGAAGGAGCTGAAAGTTCGGAGATGAGGATCACAAGTAACAGCTCTGCTTCTCAGACATAAGGGAGCCCTCTGCCTTAATGGTAAAGCACCTCAGGGCTGGGCAGAGCTTTCTTGGGGGGCTGCTTTGAAACAGGTGTGGATCCCCCTAGGCACCAGCACAAATCTCCCCCTTAAAACTAGGCGAAATGTTTCAATTACAAACAATTTTGGCAATAAAAAGTAGATGAGTCGACACTGAAATTTGTGAGTTCATGTTGATTTCGCCAAATTGTTCATTTTGAAGAGCGAGAAACCCCCTTAGATTCTGAAGAAATCAAAACGTTTTGTTTTGACATCGTCAATTCAAAGTATCTTTTTTTTCCATACAGAAATTTCCTTTCATTTTAGTTCTATAAATTCAACAATAAAAAAGCCTTGAAATTAAAACAAAATATGTAATTCTGAGTCGAGCTAAATGCTTTAATCCAACTTTTTTTTTTTTTTTTGCTTTTCATTTTGCCAATTTTTTTGTTTTGAGACTTTCAGTCCAACCCAACATTTTTCCCCTCTGACTTCTCAATATGGCCAATGAACTGGAAAATGTGTTATTCACCCCCTTGCTACTCTCCTCCTTCCACTCTGATCTGCTTTCTCTGGTATCAACACAGATCAGGCTGTAGATAAGAGAAAAATCCTCCACTCCACCACCCACACAATTCGCCCCCCAGAAGAGGATGAGAGGAAAAACAAACTCTGCTGTCAGTTGTATCATTTAATACAAACCTGGCCTGGCACTTTTAGATACTGTAGTGACAAGGACGGGATCAGAACACACTGAACAGAACAACAGATTGTCACCCACTCACTTATCAAAAACTGGGCTCAGAGGGGGAGACAGTAGGGGCCAGGGGTAATGGCTGTGGGGCTGGGGGAAGGAAGTGGCGGCCTGGGGCGATGGGTGGACTGGAGATTGGAGGAGGCAGCAGGGCCCCAGGGCAATGGGGGTAGTGGGTTTTCAGAGATTTTCCTGGCCCTCTCGGGTTGGAGGCACTGAGGTGGACTGGAGGGTACTGGCAGCCGTGGTGGAGGGGCCTCTGGGCTTCTGTGGAGAAAAGGGGGCAGGAGGAGCAGGGCCTTAGGCAGAAGGGGTGAGCTGGACTGGGGGCTGACCTCACTGAGCCTGGGGTTTACTCACCTGCCCATGAGAATATGCTGTGAATTCTCTTTCTATAACTTTCCTGGAAAGGTGGACACTTTAGTAGCCATTGAATCCAGTTGAATGAGAGGCAGAGAGGAATTGTATGTCAGATATTTTAGGAACCACTAACAATGACCTTAGAACTCTCCCATGCATAAAAATGTCATACTCAGTAGTCCAATATTTCAGGTCCCTCGGGCGTAGCATTGCATGCTGGGAATCTCTAGGGTGCTGTGTGAAATTCCCATTTCTCATGCTGCAGGCCTGTCCCTCAGTCACGACTAGTTAGGCCCTAGGGAGAGGGGAGAGGAGTTTTGGGTGAAAGGATGATGCAGAGGTTAAAGCACTAACTTGGGAGACGCCAGTTCAATTCTGTGCTCTAATACAGACTCCATGTAGTCTAGGTTAAAAAAAGTCCCTTAGTTTCTGTCCCCTTCCTGTAAAATGACCATGATATATTCCTTTTTATCTCAGGGGCTGTCCTGAGGCAGTTACAGTGATGGGGGCGGCAGGTGTCTAACACAGATCAAGGGACACCCCACCCACTGGGGGAAAGAACAAAAGCATTTCCACAAAGGTCAATTACAGAGGAAAGGCTGATGGGAGAAGCAGACCTGGGTGGGGAATAGTTTTCCTACCTCATGACAATTTTTGCGATTTTTGAAAATTTTTCCTGTTTCTCATCAGGATGAAATTGAGCCCTTTTGGAATTATTTTAGAAAATATGAGAGAAAAGATTAAGAATATAAGAATGGCCATACTGGATCAGACCAAAGGTCCACCTAGCCCAGTCTCCTGTCTTCCGAGAGTGGCCAATGCCAGGTACCCCAGAAGGATTGAACAGAACAGGTAAGCATCAAGTGATCCATCCCCTGTAGCCCATTCCCAGCTTCTGGCAAACAGAGGCTTGGGACACCATCCCTGCCCATCCTGGCTAATAGCCATGGATGAACCTATCCTCCATGAACGTATCTAGTTCTTTTTTGAACCTTGTTACAGTCTTGGCCTTCACAACATCTCTGGCAAAGAGTTCCACAGGTTGACTGTGCATTGTATGAAGAAATACTTCCTTTTGTTTGTTTGTTTTAAACCTGGCTATTAATTTCATTGGGTGGCCCCTAGTTCTTGTGTGATGAGAAGGAAAAAATAACACTTCTTTATTTACTTTCTCCACACCAGTCATGATTTTATAGATCTTTATCATATCCCCCCTTAATTATCTCTTTTGCAAGCTGAGAAGTCTCAATCTTATTAATCTTCCCTCATACAGAAGCCGTTCCATACCCCTAATCATTTTTTGTTGTCCCTTTCTGTACCTTTCCAATTCCAATATATCTTTTCTGAGATGGGGTGACCATATCTGCATGCAGTATTCAAGGTGTGCACGTACCTTGGATTTATATAGAGGCAACATGATATTTTCTGTCCTATTATCTATCCCTTTCTTAATTATTCCCAGCATTCTGTTTGCTTTTGTGACTGCCGCTGCACATTGAGTGAATGGTTTCAGAGAACTATCCATAATGACTTCAAGATCTCTTTCTTGAGGGGTAACAGCTAATTTAGACCCCATAATTTTATATGCATAAAGACAGATGGAAAGACCCACTCTAGAATACCCCATATGGCCAGTGACCTGGGCTGTGGGAGATCTAGTCTGAAGTCCCTGTTCCAATAACGATTTAATTATTTATACAAAGTGGACAAGCTCCCATGGGAGTGCGGGGGAAGGACACACCCTATAGCCCAACAGTTGGGACGCTCACCTGGGGTGTGGGAGACCTTCACTCCGGTTGTTGCTCCCAGTCAGATGGAGCGGCTGGGGTCTCTTACATCCCAGCTGAGTGCCCCAAACAGCAGGCTATAATGAGTGGGCTGGGGGGGGAGGTCTTTCTGACCAGAAATTCCATCCTGGCCCTGATGTCCCGTCTGCCTACATGACAGGGTTCAGTAGGTTCTTCCATCCAAACAGGAACAGGGAATGGGAACCCAGCCCTGGTGAGGTCAGTGGAACAAGAGCCTGATTTGAGATGGAAATTCCCATGCTGAGATGGAATTTGAATTGTAAAACACTGACCAAACTAAGGATCCTCAGCCATGGGATTGGCACGGTTCTGCAGCACAGGGGGCATGGATGGGTATGCGTTTAGATGGGTAAGGTGGGTTGAGGGATGGGGTGACACAATGGCACAGGGCTGGATTAAGGTGATCCAGGCCCAACAGAACCTGTCCCCTTCCTGCCCCGCAATGGCTACTGTGCCCTACTCTGATTCCTCTTGCTGTGACAGAGATCAGGCACACAACAGTGGTGTGCTGGCTGGATTGGGGGACCCTGCCTCGTTGGTTTAGGGGCAGGCTGGGATTCTCTGTCTCCTCCGAAGGGCAGGAGCAACTGCAGGGATCACTATCCCATCAGGAGAGCAGGGGTAACAAGGAGTCCCCACTCCACTCCCCAGATGGCAATCCAGCAGCTGAGGTGTCTGTGTTTGGAGGAGGGGGACATTGTACTCCTCCCTATCTACCACACGCACACAGCCCCATGCTGGAGTGGGGTCAACAGGGTGCCCTGAGCAGTGGGGTTGGGAGTTAGCACCCCATTGAGATGAATGGTCAGTTGTCCCCCCCCATAGAGCAATTGGTTCAGGCTCTCTGCATATTCAGGCAGCATTGCTGCATTGGTTATACTCAGAGCCATTCCACTATTTCAGAGCCATCAGTTCAGGCTCTCGGAAGACTCAGGAAGATGTCACTGTGTTGGTTACACTGAGGATACTCTTTCAAGGTTTTCCACACAACCTCAAAAGCTAGAAACCAATTACCTCATTTAATATGAGCTGAGAAACCTGACAACAGTTCTGATACTGGTCCATGTTCCCTCAGTCACCAGTTTCTTTGGGAAAGACTGCAAACATACAGTTGCTACCGATATAGAATTATGGACTTGATTGTGGAACCTTTACATTGGGCAATACTTTCTCATATGAGTAGTCTCATTAAAGTCATGGAAAAAGTGCTAATGAATGCAGGTGTGAGCATCGCATTAACAAGCCCTAGAGCTTTCATATAAAACTTTATAGAGGAGTTTACAAGAGAACATCAGTTTGAAGTTTAGCTTGGGAAGCTGCAAATGCTGAGTAGTTCTCTTAGAATGCGTCTACCAGGAAAAATAGCTCTGTCCATCGGGTTATTTTTGCTGCACTCATCGTGATGGCATGTGAGATCTTTATATGGTTGTAAAATCCACCCTGGAATGTCATCCTCTTCCACTGTCCTATCACTAGGTGGCACTGTGCATAATATACGTTATTGACGCTAACCTCCGCCATACCCAGCTGGGCATTAAAGGCATCTATGGAAAACACATCTATGACTTCTCTCTAAAGAAAGCTCTGTAGCCTGTCCGGAGCTGATGCCTGACTTGCTAGGAGCAGCCCATGCCCTACCAAGTACAAGGCGTCTGTGACGGGGTGGAGAGCTAGGTTGAGAGGAGAGAAAAGGGAACGGTGCTCATAGTGGAGGTTGAGAAGAAATGGTCCTTCCTCCCCCACCCCACACCCAAAGAATCCCATGACTTTGAAGCCATTGTGAGTTCTGGCTTATCTTTGTCTCATGTTGATTTTTTTGGCCAAGAGGATGACTGATGCTGCGGCTGGTCAGCTGGGCTGGGGGATGGAGATATCACTCCCCCCCACACACAAATCAAAGCCCCCTCCTCCAACCCTGCATCCCATAAACCCATGTTGCCTCCTCCAAAGGCCAATCCGTGTCCCCTCCCCCGCCCCAATTCCCAGGCCTTCAGCATTCCTGACAACAGCTGCGATATGCATGTGGTTTAACTAGGAGCATGTGAATAATCTGGCAGCAGCCTAAAATAAATTCTGTTTTAAATCCCCCTATGACTGATACTGGGGCCACTGTGCTGACTGGCCCATGTGTTTTCCATTTTAGGTCATTGAGAGCTTGGGTCTCAATTTGATTAAAGCAGTCCCAGGATCCCCAGTCAGCCTCACTGCAACGCTGCAGAAACCAGAGAGGGGCCAGTACAAAATGCACCCCCTGTTTGGAGAAAAGCCCTCAGGCCCAGAGCTGCACAGGCACATAGGCGATGTGACACCAAGCATCCCAACGCCTAACTTTTAGGTGCCTAGAAAACCACAGGAACAACCTGGCCATCCACCAATCCTGAGTTAGCTGCCTCAGCTCCCTGTACGATACACGGGGAGAGATGGGCACCTAGGAATGGGATCAACAAAAGCCAGTGTGTTAGGTGGGTAGCTACGTAGACCAGCCTATGGGCAATGCTGACCACAGGGGTGTGTCCTAAGCCCTGCCCCTCACACACTTAGGCAGCTACATCTGAGCGGCTGAGTGGTGTCTATGGCCAGGTCTGACCCAGTATGGCAGCTCGTGTCTTAACCCCCCCTCTGAAATCTGCTCCCTTGGGTTCCAAAGTGGTCTGAGAATGAGTTAGACGCCTGCCGTGCTCCACAAAGCCCAGAGGAGGAGGCAGAACTTTCAGCCTGGGCAAGTCACTTGCCTGAGATGTGGGAGATCTAGATCCAGTCCCACCCAGTGGGGAGAAAGGATTGGAACAGGGCTCTCCTACCCTTCAGGTGGCTACTCAAGCTATGGAATATTCTTCTGTAGGGCTCCCGTAGTGTACGTCTACACCAGAATAAAAGACGTGATGCAGAGCTGTGCCTGGCCAGGCTCGTGGGGCTCAAAACTGGTCCTTGAGCCCAGGGTCCAGTCCAAGCCTAAACCTCTACACCACAGGTTTGCAGCCCAAACCCAAGTCAGCTGACCTGGACCAGACCCAAGGGTTTAATTGCAGTGTAGACATACCCTCAGTCTCTTCTATTGCAATTGTTCCACACTGTATAGTTACTTAAAGAGTCACATGGGAGGAGGAAGCAGAGAGTAAGAGACAGTGAGAATGTGTCTGTAGCCTGGTGGTAGGGCACTCACGTGTGAGATCGAAGACCTACATTCTAATCCCTCTGCTCCAATGACTCTTATCCAATCGAGCACAATTAAGGCTGCATTGAGCTGGAAATAGGGTGACCAGACAGCAAATGTGAAAAATCAGGACGAGGGTAGGGGTAATAGGGGCCTATATAAGAAAAAGACTCAAAAATCGGGATTGTCCCTATAAAATCGGGACATCTGGTCACCCTAGCTGGAAATAACCACACAGACATTGTAATGGCCATGCCAGTCAATGAGAACCAACCAGTAGAGGTGCCGGGGCTCAAGCCATTTTTTTTACATTCATAAAGGACCTGGCAAGCTCAGAGGTGCTGGGGCTATGAACTGCCGAGCCTGAAGGAGCCAGAGCCCAGCCCTGGCACAAAGTAAGCAGTGGACCCAACCTTTCTCAGGGAATAGAATTTAAAAGGACAACAGGAGTCAAGTTGATGTAAATGCAGGTTCCCCATGTGCTGATTGAACCCATGATTAAATTGGGTAATTTAAATCTCTCCTCTCTGGTTTAGTCAGTTTCAACACCTGTAGCATCAAGGGAGGTATGCTGAGGTGGAATAGATTGCCTAACACTGGAATAGATTGCCTAACACTGGAATAGATTGCCTAACACTGGAATAGATTGCCTAGGGAAGTTGTGGAATCTCCATCGCTGGAGATATTTAAGAGTAGGTTAGATAAATGTCTATCAGGGATGGTCTAGACAGTATTTGGTCCTGCCATGACGGCAGGGGACTGGACTCGATGACCTCTCGAGGTCCCTTCCAGTCCTAGAGTCTATGAGGTACCCATGTTTTGCTCTAGGTGCTCCTTGCCCCATTTGTAGCACATCATTATACAAAGAGACTGTGCCAGGCCCTGCCTTCACTCAGTCATTAGCAGAAATCATAACCCAGCATCTGACAACACATGTCTGCAGCGTCGCACGCTCACAGGTGACATAAAGCAAAGTTAGCAAAAACCAGGCTGTGAGCAGAAGTCAGGCCTTGCTAGAAAACATGCCTGCTTGCAAGCTCACAGAGCCTGGCCAGAACAGGACTGGTGTTGCACAAACACAAGCATTTCTAGGTACTAAGTATTCATGTAAACACATTCAGAAGTGTCATGCCAGAACACCCCAATACAAGGTCATGGTGGAAACGCACTCCCAGCAGGTGACATGGGAACACACTGACCTCGCTCAGAAAGATAAGGTCAGCGTGCTGGATACAGATCTCTTGAGCAAACCAACATGTACAAGGTGAAGTATTGTGTCCAGTTCTGGGCACCGCATTTCAAGAAAGCTGTGGAGAAATTGGAGAAGGTCCAGAGAAGAGCAACAAGAATGATTAAAGGTCTTGAGAACATGACCTATGAAGGAAGGCTGAAGGAATTGGGTTTGTTTAGTTTGGAAAAGAGAAGACTGAGAGGGGACCTGATAGCAGTTTTCAGGTATCTAAAAGGGTGTCATCAGGAGGAGGGAGAAAACTTGTTCACCTTGGCCTCCAATGGTAGAACAAGAAGCAATGGACTTAAACTGCAGCAAGGGAGATTTAGGTTGGACATTAGGAAAAAGTTCCTAACTGTCAGGGTAGTTAAACACTGGAATAGATTGCCTAGGGAAGTTGTGGAATCTCCATCTCTGGAGATATTTAAGAGTAGGTTAGATAAATGTCTATTAGGGATGGTTTAGACAGTATTTGGTCCTGCCATGAGGGCAGGGGACTGGACTCGATGACCTCTCGAGGTCCCTTCCAGTCCTAGAGTCTATGAGTCTATGAGTCTATAAGGTAAAAACAATAAGGAGTCCTTGTGGCACCTTGGAGACTAACAGATTTATTTGGGCATAAGCTTTATGCCCAAATAAATGTGTTAGTCTCCAAGGTGCCACAAGGTGAAGGTAGTAACTGACCATGTCAGAGAGTGGTAACTAGCCATGTAAGTGGGGCAATACGTAACTTGTTTGTATTCAGGTATAAAGAAGGGTTTCAGAAGAGGGTGTCTTCGTCCGGCCAAGGAGGAAATGTAAAATCCTGCCGTTCACTGAGCCGAGTCCATTGTCATGGGCATCCATGTCTCAGTATCTCCATAAAGTCAGCCGGGTGCTATGATGGGGCTTCGTTGGCAGTAAACCCGGCTGGGAGCCTTCGTTATGGAACCGAGTCTGTGTCTTTTTGAGCCGTTCGATCGAGGTCTGCTGCGTGCCCGCCTGAAGCTGGGACAGCACACACTGAGAACACGCCCTCCGCTGACCACCGACTACACCAGATGGCAAAGAAACAGAACCCAGACTTCATCCTCGCTTTAAATCTCTTGCTTTTTTAAGCCAATCCACTGATTTGGAGTTGGCTCAGTTCTCGTCAATCTGTGTGCCCTGAGCACATTGGCGAATCAGGCTAAAAGGGTGATACATTCGCAGAAGCACCTGAATCAGTAACGTGCGATCCTGAACGGTTTTCACCCTGCTTTCGCTGCCGGTATCAGCCCAACTGTCTCTAAGGAGTTGTTACTGACGCATCCAAGCTGCAAAGTCTGTTGTTCCCAAACCTTGCTGAGACCTTGGGAGGGTTTGTTGTATTTACTGTGTCTATTTAACTATCACACGGGAGGGGAGCAACCAATCCTCTGCATCAGCTGTGGAAGTCGGGATGTGGGGGCTGGGAGGGGGGTAGAGAGACCCATGGGAGGAGGAAAGGTTTTTCTTGTGTTGTGTTGGTTGGAGCTGTCTGTTGCCAGCTCAGAGCTGGCACATATAAGGTGATAAACTGCTCCCCAGCACAATTTGCCACTGGTAGCAAATACTGACATCTGGCTGTTAGTGTTGCTGGCCTGTCACAGTTTGGTACCCCACACCTTTTTCCAGCCCCTGGTCCAGGGCTAGGAACAGCGCTTAATTTGTGCCAGGGCTGACCCCCAGCACCTCTCGACTTGGGAGTTCATAGCCCCAGCACCTCTGGGCTTGCTGCATCTGTTATGAAAGTTAAAAACAAAACAAAAGCCAAAAAAAGAGTCCTGGCACCTCTTTCACTACCAATCAAGCACTGGCTTGGAAACTGTGCTGCGAAGCAGTTTATAACACAACCCCTGGTGTCGCTGTGTAGGGGCTCTGGCTGCATTCAGCGCTGGCTGGCTCTTTACACATCGCGGTCTCTCTGGTGATAATTTCCCCTGTGGGTTTTATCCTAAGTGAGAGTTCATCCGTGAACAAGGAGTGTTAGTTCATACGATGTTTCAGTCACCTAGAATGATAGATTTGTAACACACACACACACCTGCTTGGTATGGCACACTGTCCCACCATAGCGTCAGCCAGCAAGTGCATTACTTGTAATGCCGACAGACCCCCCGCACCATCATCCCCCACCATGGGAACAAACCTGGGACTTCTAGAGCTTAATGCATGAGCCTCTACTCCATGAGCTAAAAGATGCATCTCTCTTGGCTAACACTGTCGCAGGCTCATCAATCACTAGCTGGTCTAGCTGCCACTGGAGGGGGACAGAGCGCCACCCCAAGCTGGCCTGGGTTACATATGCACGGGCAATGGTACAAGAGAGACAGACTGAATTAGTCCAAAGAAAAAGATCTGCAGATACAATTCAAGGACTGGGTTAAAATCATGCCTGGGCCACACAAAGTGTGACCCAACATTGGTGTGTTGGAAACTAGGCCTAACTGGTGACCAAAAACCCACTCTGCCTACCACACCCCTGTGAGGGCCTTAATGAAAGCGACTTTGAGAAGAAAAATTGGCTCCTGGAGTGACCGACACTGTGGCGACTGCCCTGACTGCCCCATCGTCTCCTGGGACCCCCGACCTTCTGTGCCCTACTTCTGAGACATCCTGCCTCGACCAGACCAGGCCAGAGAGAGGGACCCGGATAATGTCGGTGAATGCCAAACACCACCCGGGACGAAATGGGATCCGACTTTAACAGCAACAAGAGCAGCTCCAGCCCATCTCAACTAATTTCTCTCTTCCCCAAAAGGACAGTTATCGCCGTCTGTGTTACCATCCAAGGGGCTGTCAGACCAGAGGGATGGGCTCCCTTATTAAAACTCTCTCCAGGGAAAGGGAAGTGGAGTTGTTACCACAGAGACTTACTAGAGTTGATATTTTACATTCCAAAGGCTGGGACGGTTTTTCCTTCTTTGTCTTTAATAAACGGTTAGGGGGAGGGTTTGGAGTGGGGGTTGCCATGGGGCTGAGCAGCCTGAAGTCTCCATGTACCAAACCTCAGACCTTGTTTGAAACTGTCCAGAGCTGGGCAGTGCCTGGGATATGTTAATCCTTTTGGTCCATATGTTGCTTCTAAACCAAACAACCTCACTCACCTCCTCCCTCTGGACACCCCTGATGTCCCAGTTCCAGGCTCATCACAAGACAGGGTGGGGGGTGTGAAATCCCACTTCACGGAAGTCACTCTTACGGACTTCCATGGATTTCACTCAGGGAGTGTAAAGGTGCCTTACATTTAAAATCACTTGAACTGCCCCTCCTCTCCCCAACCCCTGTCCCCCACAGGGAGGGAGTCGCTGTGACTGGAGAGCTACTCTGCACTAGAAGAGTTATCCCGCTCTAAATACCTTGGCTGGGGTTGGACAATGGGTTATACTGGTAATGGTGGATTAGCAACTGGGCCAACAGGGCTCTGGCCAATTGGGGGCCCCCCAGAAATATGCCCTGAGCTGCTCTGCCTGGTGCTCCTGCCAGGGAGCAGAGTTGGGGTGCAGCAGCCCCCACTCCCTGGCAGGAGTTTTCTGTTTTCAATCTCCCGGAACATTATACAACTGGCTGCTCAGAGGAGGGAGGAGCTGTGGGGCCAGTGAATAACCCGCCTGCTGCAGCGAGGGACTGACACAGGACTGTATGTTCAGTCTCACAGCCCAGCGAACTCTCCCTGATCGGAATTAACCCTTTTGCCGCTGTTGGTCCTCCTGCGGGGAGCTGGCTGGCTGCTGTTCAGGTGAGCAGAGAGCTGCAAGTGCAGGGCTGGGGGGAAAGGGGGGAGATATCTGCATGGGGAGCTCTCCTGGGGGAGGGGCTGGGCTGCCTCCATTCTGTCTCACCCCGGCTTTCTCCTCAAGAATCCAGTTTAGCTCCCAGCTCGTTGCCCCGCGGGTCTGTGAGGGGCTGGTTGTGGGGGGCTCCTATGGGGCAGGGTGAGCGTGCGGGAGATGCAATGCCCCTGGGCAACCCAGCCTGGGATGTGTCTGCCCTACAAATCCAGGTGGGGTCTGATCTCTGTCCCCCACTGCAGAGCTCGCGGGGTTTGCCCTGGGGTCAGACCCTGGTGCCGGCTCCGTTTGATGCCTTTGCTGGGGCCCCCTGAGGCCCGGAGCTCCTGGGTTCACCCTTTCTGAGATCCTGCTCTGTTGAGCTGTCTGTCCCTGCAGCTAGGGACCCTCCTACAAACACCCCGGGGAACAGCAGCTGCTGCTTCTCTCCCTGCCAGAGCAGATACACAAAGACACCGGAGAGTGGTTGTCAGTTGCATTGGCTGGACTCCAGTTACCGATTATTAAAGTCAGAGGCACTGACTTTTCTTTTTGCTGGCGGGTGCTTTTGAAGAGGTGTGTGTGTGTTATGGGGGGGGGAGCATTCTGCTAGTTTGGGGGAGGCTATTTTCAGCATAGGTATACATTTCTGTCATATTCTAGTTACTGAATGTGTCAATCGTTGGCATCTTTACTATTTTAATAACAAGTCAGTTGTTATGAACTACCTAATTACATTCTCATGAATTACAGTGTATTAAAATCATTGCAGTCACTTGCAAGCTGTGTTCACTAATGTCCCAGTTTAAAGAGATTATGTCTCACTGTAGCTTTCTGGATGAAACTACAGCCAGCAATCTTACCTACATCTAGCTCCCTGGGATGGTCTTGATGCACGTTCAGGACAGCGGCATTATCCAGTTGCGTCTGTCCCATTGATGACTGGAGAGAATTTTTAAGTCTTCTGAAGCTGGAGAATGAGTTTGGGATGATATAGGCACAGTGAGATGGATACATTTGCAGTAATCTGGAAGGACAGGTCTTCCAGAGTCCTGTAAACGATTCCAAGGTCTCTTTCTTGATGGGTAACAGCTAATTTAGACCCCATTATTTTGTATGTATAGTTGGGTTTCTATTTTGTCATGTCATAGAATCATAGAAGATTAGGGTTGGGAGAGACCTCAGGAGGCCATCCAGTCCAACTCCCTGCTCATGGGCAGGACCAGCCTCAACTGATTTTGCATTACTTTGCATTTAACATTGAATTTCATCTGCCATTTTGTTGCCCAGTCACCTAGTTTTGAGAGATCCTTTTGCAGCTCTTTGCAGTCCACCTGGGATTTAACTATCTTGAGTATAATCATAGAATAATAGAACTGGAAGGGACCTCAGGTCATCAAGTCCAGTCCCCTGCACTCATGGCAGGACCAGCACCATCTAGACCATCTCTCACAGGGGTTTGTCTGACCTGCTCTTAAAAACCTCCAGTGAGGGAGATCCCACAACCTTCCTAGGCAATTTATTCTGGTGCTTAATCACCCTGACGGGAAGTTTTTTCCTAATATCCAAACTAAACCTCCCTTGCTGCAATTTAAGCCCATTGTTTCTTGTCCTGTCCTCAGAGGTTAAGAACCATTTTTCTCCCTCCTCCTTGTAACAACCTTTTATGTACTTGAAAATGGCTATTGTGTCCCCTCTCTGTTTGTATCAGCTGCAAACGTTGGCACCTCACTGCTTACCTCTTTTTCCAGATGATTGATGAATATTGCACAGCACTGGTCCCAGTACAAGCCCCTCTGGGGACACCTCTATTTACTCCTCTCCAGTCTGAAAAATGGACCATTTATTCCTGCCCTTTGTTTCCTACCTTTTAACTGGAGCGCCTGGCAATGCTTTCAGGATCATCTAACCTTAATTTAATTTAATGACAAGACTTTTGTTATCTCAGTCACTCTACAGCTTTTTATAAAAACACTCCCTGCCCCAAGGGCAGAAGCTGTTAGCGGCACAGAACTCCTCACCTTCCACACTCCAGCTCTGAGCACCCTGGGAGTCACACCTATGATTAAATTGCTGCCCCGGCTTGTGTGTGTGTTTGTGCATGAGTGGCGGGTGTGTGTATGTCTGTTTGCTATGTTAGTCTGTATGGATATCATATATCATGCAATCTGCCAGCTCTCCTGTATAGCCTGGATCCTGTGAGCAGCCAGGGACAAATGCCCCCTGGGGCAGATGGGAGCTGTGAGGGGGGGTGGGCTGCTCCTTTCATTGTGCATGGAGAAGTGACGCACGAGGGGTCGGGGTCAGCTCTAGACAGAAGATCTGCAGTGGCAGAGACTAAAATCAAAGCAGAGAATGTTGCATTCCTTATTCTACTAGTTTCTTGCTGACGGGTGGAAAAAAGTGACTCTCAGGGTGTGTCTACACTGCACAGTGAGCCCAGCTCAGACTCAGGTTTGAGACCAAACCCCTTTTTGTCCACACACAGATCAGTCTGACTCAGGTCATGTCAGGTCCTAGCATCCTGCTGGGGTGAGTCTGAGCCTGCGTCTTGGTGTGACTCAGGTCCGAGCCCTGTCATTTTGCCGTGTGGATGCAGCGTAAGCTCCAAACCGGTCAGAAGATCGGCACGGTGCGGTATTGACCATTAGCAAGGCTGAGAGACCCAGGGCAGCAATTGTAAACCCAGGTTTGCTGTGCAGTGTAAACGCTCATGCATGGGTTCAGACACAAGTGTCCACAAACCCAGGTCCCACAGAACTGGGTTTACAATGCAGTATAGACAGACCCCTACTGATTCGCTGGCACCATCCCAGGCCAGGTGTAGTTACCAATGGGTTGGTGATGAGGCCAGTGGATACCAGTGAGAGGTGATTCTAATCCGGTGGCTTTTGACACCTCACTGGGCAGGTGGCCGAGATGTTACAAGGTGACAGGCAGGGGAGAATCCGAATCTCTGTATGAGCACAGGAGACTCTTACCAGGGAAACTGCTACATTTTCTGTCTCCCGCATTCCTGCCATAGTCGCATTTTATGAAACACAATGGGACTATCGGGCAATTCCCAGCTGGCTGAGGTAGCCGTTACCCCACTGTCATAAACAGATAGCTAAGGGTTAACGTCTCTTTCACCTGGAAATAAGTATCTGAAGCACCTGACCAGAGGACCAATCAGGAAACAGGATTTTTTCAACTCTGGGTGGCAGGAAGTTTGTGTGTGAGTCTGTTGTTCTTGGGTCTTCTGCCTGTATGCTCTCTCGGCTAGGAGGAGTGATTTCTATTTCCTGCTTTCTAATCTTCTGTTTCCAAGTTGTGAGTACAAAGATCAGATAGTGATTTATATATTTTCTTTTGTATTTACATGTCTATAGTTGCTGGAGTGCTTTAAATTGTATTCTATTTGAATAAGGCTGTTTATTCAATATTCTTTTAAGCAATTGACCCTGTATTTGTCACCTTAATAAAGAGAGACCATTTTTATGTATTTTTCTTTCTTTTTATATAAAGCTTTCTTTTTAAGACCCGTTGGAGTTTTTCTTTAGTGGGGAACTCCAGGGAAATTGAGTCTGTACTCACCAGGGAATTGGTGGGAGGAAGAAGTCAGGGGGAAATCTGTGTGTGTTAGATTTACTAGCCTGACTTTGCATTCCCTCTGGGTGAGGGGGGGAAGAGAGATTAGCTCTCAGTAATTCTGTTTTCCAAGGCTGGAAACGGGGAGGGTGGAATCCCTCTGTTTAGATTCACAGAGCTTGTGTCTGTGTATCTCTCCAGGAACACCTGGAGGGGGGAAGGGAAAAGGTTTATTTCCCTTTGTTGTGAGACTCAAGGGATTTGGGTCTTGGGGTCCCCAGGGAAGGTTTTGTGGGGACCAGAGTGCCCCAAAACACTCTAATTTTTTGGGTGGTGGCAGCTTTACCAGGTCCAAGCTGGTAATTAAGCTTGGAGATTTTCATGCTAACCCCCATATTTTGGACGCTAAGGTCCAAATCTGGGACTAAGTTATGACACCCCCCTTCCCCATTACCCATTACGGCTCTGCTAATACCGGAGAGGAGCTGTGAGAGGAGGGGGCTGTTTGTTTAGCTGCTTTTTATTGATTGACTGTTACTGTTTATTGTCTGATTGCAATGCCCTGTCATTTCCACTAGCAGGCTGATGTCATATTGTAGCAAGTCTCCCAAAGGCCCTATCAGAACCACCCATTGACCACGCCCCTGACTTGAAAAGGCGGCAAATTCAAATCTTTTGAAATACATTTTCACACAAGGTGCAGCTGGCCTGTGGAACTCACTGCCCTAAGATCTCCTTGGCCAATCTTCTTTTCTGACTCCTGCCAAGTTCTTGGCATTTATAGGGATAATGGGACCATCCAGAGTTATAAACATCAATATTACACAGTAACCTGGAGTGGGAAGGACTCTAAACCCTCCTGTGGTAAGGCACAAGCCCCAGCTTCTATCCAAGGGGGGTGAATGAAGAATCTATTCCTGGAGCAAGTTATTCCATCACTGTCCAGTACAGGGGTGTCCTGCCCCTCCTGCTGAAGCTGGCTGCTGTTGGAGTCGCTCCCTTCAGATCTGCTCAGCTGGCAGCTCTGCTGCTGTCACAGGGCTCAGCTGGGATCTGTGCCTGCTGCTCTCCCAGTCTCTGTCCTGCCAGGGGTGCAGGGACTTCATGGGGCTTCCCCAAGGGCAGAAAGCAGGAACTGCTCCCCCGTATGGAAAATTCCAGGCTCTCCAATTAAACCATAACGACTTCTTGTAAACTATTTGCATAAGGGGCAGTGATCATTCCCGCCAATACAGGTGTGGCTGTAACAACTGTATACACAGACATAACCAATCAGAGCTGGGGATCTGGCCCCACTGACTGCGGTAGAGCGATGGCTCATTTCACCAGCTGGGGATCTGGGGTCAGTGATTTCAGTGGAGCTGCCCCAATTCACGCTAGCCCGGGATCTGGCCCCACTCTCTCTGCATGGAACGGACCCCAGTCCAGTACCTGCATCCAGGTGCTTTGGGATCCTTCCAGTGACAATTGCTGTAGAGAAACCAGGGCAGTCCTAGCACTGCCAGCTCTAACTGACCCTGTTGTGCAGGGCTGTGGCTGGGCAGATAAACACCAACACAAGCCAGCCAGAGTAACCCGACGATTCTCTCCACAGGCAAACCCTCGAACCCAGACCCCACAGGAAACAGAACAAGGATGATTGAGCGACCTGGAGTCGTTTTGGGCAGTGCCTGCTAAGGCCTAGTTGACCCTGGGGATAAAAGCAGTGCCAAGGATACCTTTGAAACAGTTAATTCGAACACAGCTCAGACCCAGCCTGGCTGGTCAGGGTATTCGGACAAAACTCACCATCAAATTATATTTGAAAGCAGTTTTTCCTGATCACCCCACGTAGCCAAACTGCATCTGAGTTGTAATCGAGTGAGCTGCTTTGAATCTGTCCTTACGAAGGGCTTTGCCGGCATTGCCAGACCCAGTGCGAACAGGCCGTAGTTACCGCTGGCTGCAGAAAGGTGAACATGTCCCCTGGTTTGGAGTCTGCAATTCCTTCGGAGACAGAACAGATGTGCAATGGGTCGTATCACGCTGAGAAGATGAAGCCAGAGCCACTCCTGGCCTCTCAGGAAACTCAAATGAATGAAAACGGAACAACTCACGTGCCCATCCCCCCCCAGGGTGGAAAGAGCAGCAAAATTTGCCCTACAGGTACAGCTGCCTCTTTGAGATCTTTCTTATCCGTTCTCCTGTCCCACCTGCATTAACTCATGAGGGCTTTTATCTCCCTCTAGTGAATGGTCCGTGTAAAAGACACAAGTCAGCCACGGCCTTCAATGTACTACACCAGATCTCTGCCCTGCTTCAGTCCGGGTATAGTCACCCCACTTCCTCCATCAGTGCTAGACAGGCTGGTCAAATTTCCATCAGCGTCTTCTGAGTGGAAAATGCTTTTTTGAACAAGGCAGATTTTCCCCCACAGCTCTCTTTGCTCAGAAGTTTTCCGAGTTTCAAATGGAAACAATGACAATCTTCATTTCTAATGAGCAGGTTTTTGTTCTGGGGGTGGGGGTGGGGGTGGGAATTGTGTTTGAAGTAGGAAAAGAATCCAGTTTTTATTTAAAACGTTGTGGTGTGACCCCCCGCACCTCTCCCCTTTTGGATAAACACTTTCACTGGGAACGCTTTGAAGGTACAGGGGAAAACCCTGAATACATCCAGTTGAGAACCAAGTTTTTCTGATTTTTTTTTTTTGGGTTGAAAGGACTTTCCCCTCCCCCCAATTTGGAATGAAAATTTTCACTTCCTGCTCTGTATATTTCTCTATTTGCAAAATAGCCCGAGCTCCAGCTGATGCAGTTAATCAGTGAAGGGCCCAGCCCCCCCTGTTCTGGCAGCAATGCAAGGATTAATGGCTTTTCCTATTACAGGTTTGCTGTCTGGGTTGAAACTAAGGGTGCATCGCTGGGCAGTTCCAATCCTGGCTCTCAATTTCATACTGTTCATCATCATCATCGTCCTCATCGCCGTGTCAGGTGAGTGTGGAGCCCGCACTGACCCCATCTCCGCATCTTCCACTCAGTGTGGAAACATCACAATCCCCCCAACTTCTCTTTCCTCCCCCCCACAGCCCACCCCGCTTCAGCAGTCACATCAGACTCTGCTGAGCCCATGGCATTTCTGTGGGGTCTCCCCCACCCCCAGTGTTCAGCTCCCACCAGCTATTGGTTTACTCTGCCCTGTTACCCAAACACACCTGGTTACCCAGGGCTGTGAGTCACTGTGTCACCCCCTGCCTCCTGCGGGAGGGATCTGTACCTGTTCCTGGCTGGCTGTCGGCTCCCTGACCCCACCGGCCTGTCAGCCTCACAAGCCCTCTCCTCTGGGCTAGGCCAGCCCTGGCTTTGCCCTGCACATAACAATAGCTGCACCCCAGTCCCTGCATCCCTTTGCAGTGCTCCCCTGTGACCTCCAGGCCTGACACTGGGTCCTCACAGAAATCCCAGATCCACTGCCCCTAAAGGGACAGTGTGCCCCATTTACCAGTTTTACCATAAACCGCCGCTCCTGTATCTCACCCAGCCCTCGTGAGCGCGGCTAATAAACAAGAGGAGGTTTGTTCAGGAAAGAATAAAGATTTAATTAGAAATTAGAGCGTGGGAGGGAAAGAAATGGTAACAACACAAACCCAAGTAATAAAATGTGAACCTGGGTCTACACTCATCATTTCTGTCTAATAAAGCTGCTTCCCCCGCAAGTCCAGTCTCTTGCAGAGCTGGCTGGCTTCACAGAAACCAGCATCCAAGCGGTCCTGAAAGCCCCCCTGCTCCTCCCCAGTAAATGGATCCAGAGGGTCTTTCCCCCTCCTCTGGTATCTTCAAACAGAGAGAGAACAGCACCACCTGATGGCTAGTTGCATCATCGTAGGTGTTCCTATTCCGTACCTGGCCTCTCATCTGCAGGTGCATGGGGGTGACAGCGCCATCTAGTAGTTGTTTATAATGAGCTTAGTGGTTGGTCGTAAGTGGCCTCACCCCCTGGCCTTTTTGAGAGCACAGTTTTGTGCCCACAGTACATTGCCCTGATATTGCACCCCCCGCAGACCAGCCTGGCCATTCAGATGTCAGTGCACCTGATGTGCAGGTGCAATCAGGTATCTCAATGACCGTGTCTGTGTGGCATAGGGTACATGGCAGCCCTCACTGAAAATACCCAAAGTCAAGGCAGGCTGCAAAAGGGAGAGCAGATACTCCCAAGACTGGTGGGTAACACTGAAGTTAGACGCCCCAGCCAGTCACAAACTGTGCTTCTGATCCCCCACACTGGTTATCAAGAAGTTAAAAAAGAAGTCACCCAGCCCCCTCTATTGCATTCCAGTTCTCTGGCTCCCAATCAGCGCCTTTGTCCAGTACAGTGAGAAGTTATTTAAAAGCTCTGCTCACGATACAAAATGTTCTTCTGACCCCAAAAGACCAGCCACATTACCAGGCCAATATTAGGTTGGATCTTACCCAAAATACCACGCTGCCAGCCAGTCCTTTAGCATCTAAAACTAAAGGTCTATTATAGAAGAAAGAAAAAGAGAATTATTAAATGGCCAAGCAGTCAGATACATACATAAGACTTCAAAGTCCATATATCAGGTTCTTAGCCACATTGGTGAGTTTGCTGGCTTGAAAGTCTCTCTGGAACATCCCCAGCTTGGATGGGTCATTCAGTCCTTTGTTCAGAGCTTCATTTGTAGAAAAGTTGCTTCAGAGGTAAAAAGCAGGACTGAAAACAAAATGGAGATGATGCAGCTGCTTTTTATAGTCTTTTGCCATGTGTCTAGCACTTCTTGAGTCCCAAACACAAACTTCACAGCACATGGCATGGAAAAGCTGTAGAGTTCTCTGTCCACTGGCCTGCCCCTACACGTCTTGCTGACTCAAGGTGTAGCCCCTGTCTCCTTTCCACGAGTTCATTGTACAGCTGATGACCCTGGAGGAGCCACTGAGCAGGCTGGGCAGTGCCGATGCCAACCTGTCTGGGGGTGTCACCCAGAAACAAAGCACAGACATACCCTACACATCTATAACTCCTAACACAAAAGTGATACAAACATATAAACAAGGTTATCGTACTCGGCAAATCATAACATTTTCGCAGCTCCCTCACACGGCCTATCTGGCCAGCTCCTTTGCAATTTGCTAATATTGGTGTCAATACCATCACTAAGGGTTCCACATATTCCACACAGCGTCACCATCTGTGCTTGCAGGGGCCAAAATGGGGACCCCAGCAAAGGAGCCCAGGGCTAGAAACGTGGCCCCAAATTCACAGCTCGCGTCGCTGTGGGGAGCGGGTGGGTGGCGCTGGCCTCTCTCTGTTCTAAAGGGGAACGTGCCCAGTCACAAGCTCAGCTTCCCATGGTGTGGAGGGGGTGCGGGGTTCCATGGGGTGGTGTCACTGGGGCTTGTTGCCGTGGCTACAGAGGGTGACGGGCAGATCTCTCACCCTGTTACTTTCTCATCTCCAGCAAAGAAACCTGAGTCGTGTCCAGCTTGTGCTGCCTGCCTAGTGGCTGCCTGCCCAGACAGCTGGATCGGGTACCTGGGGAAGTGTTACTATTTCTCAGAGGCTGAAGGGAACTGGACCTACAGCCAGAGCCACTGCTCGGGACTCAATGCCTCCCTGGCTGGGATTGACACCCAGCAGGAAATGGTGAGACCCAGATTCTGGGCTGCACAGGGTGGGAGTGGCAAAGGCGGCTTTATGCTGGGTTTGCCCTGGGGCTGCCACGGGCCTGGATGCTGCTTGAATTTAGGACAACTTTTCACGTCCCAGAATAGCCAGAGTACAGAGAGCTCCACCCACTCGCCATCCTCCCCGTTCACTGGGGATTGAGTCAGACCATGTGGGGCTAATGTGCTGACCCTCTTCTCCAGGGGAGTTGTAGTTTGGGGGCCTTCTGCCCCCTTCTGTGTGCTGAGATCCTGTGTTGGACTACATCTCCCATGATGCCCAGCAGTGGCTCAGCCAATAGGGAAACCATGGTTCATTATAGGAGATGCAGTCTTGGGGAACCCAACCCAGAGCGGAGAGTGGAGGTATAAGCATAAACAATAACTCCCATGAGGCACCTTGGTAACTCAGCTGGATACAGATTAATGTCGAACTGACCCCAAACAAAATCATTGCTCAATGGAAAATAGAAACTTTTCCATGAAATCAAAATTAAACTTAGGAAAAATTCATCTTTGCAGGAAACACATTTTCTGTCCCAGAAACATTTTGATGGAAAATCTTCAGCCAGCTCCACGAAATACACGAGACTAGTCTTAGCACCATGTCCCTGCATGGGCTGACCAACCCATAGCTCATGGAGAGGACGGGTGCTGCCTCTGAGTTGGGGATTCATTTCTTGGTGTAGCATTCCCAGCCTGGACCACCTGCCCAGCGCCCTGTGTAGCAGCCCAGAGAACCCAGTGTTGGTTGTCGAGATCCCAGACATGGAGATGTGCAATGTGTATTTGCTGTTACTTTTTTAACAAAGGATTTCCTGATGAACCATAAAGGACCCTCTGACCACTGGATCGGCCTCGGGAGGGAACCGGACCAACCCTGGATGTGGACCAACAGCACCGAATTCAACAAGTGGTGGGTCCCTTTTGCTTCTGTTAACTCGGTAAATGTTGCAGCGCACATGCAAAACAAGACACTGGCCTGGTGGTTAAGGCCTGGGCTGTGACTTAGCAAAGCTGGCTCAGTTCCTGGTTTTACCCCAGGTTTGCGTGGCCTTTGGGCAAATTGCTTAGAGCCAGATTATGGCTGCTAGTTGAAGCTGCTTTCATAGTTTTGTTGGCTTTATTATTATTTTTATTATTTATTATTTGTTTCTGTTGCAGGTTTCCAATAGCGGGAGGAGGCCTGTGTGCTTTTCTGAACAGAGGTGATGTTTCCAGTTCAAGCTGCTGGAGAAATGCACGCTGGATCTGCAGCAAAGCAGCAGAGAAACCAGCAGGCAGAGCAAAGTGACTGAGACCTGGATCAGTCGGACCTTGTCCTGTCAATAGGGCTGGCCCAAGCTGCCTCAGCGAGTGGGGAACTGAATGGGACTGGTGAAGTGGGACAGCCCCAGCAGCAAGGAAGAGAGACGCTCGCTGAAGGACATCAGGTAGCTCCTCCCCTTGGAGCCTCTGTCACCCATTGGCCCATTTGAGAAATCCCTGGAGCACCCCACATTAACATTCCAGCAGCCCCACTCTGAATTAGGAGTTGGACTCACGGGGTGGGGTGAAAGCAGCAAAGAATCCTGTGGCACCTTATAGACTAACAGACTTTTTGGAGCATGAGCTTTCATGGGTGAAGACCCACTTCGTCAGATGCATGTCTGGGTGGGGTGAGACTCCGTGGCCCTCCCAGGCTGAGGGCAGCCCCTGTGTTCAGGTTTAATAACATTTGGAGCCTGCCACGTAAAATCCATCCACGGGCCTGTGCTTACTTTGCCTCTGCGTCCTCATCAATGTTGCTTCTCCAGCCAACATGCAGCTACCCCCGGCCTGAGTGAACCCCTCGGAACCAGACAGCCAGCACCCCAACAATCGGACAGATGGACAGTAGCCATAAGATAGGACATGGCAGTTGTTTGTACTTCACAAGCAGCAAGGTTTGACAAGTTGGCAGCAAGGCCTGCTGGGAGAGGAAACGTGTATAAACGCCCAGGCTCCGTCTATGGCACAGAGAAGGAATCTTTTGACTTGGAAACTGGAAGGGGAGCAGCCAAACTTGCAGCGTCCCTCCTGTCAGAGGCCCTAGGCAGGAACCAGAGAAGAGCTGGGGCTAGACTGATCTGCCGGAGACTGTCTCTGGAGATGCTGTGGCCCTTGCAGCCATGGAGTGAAGGGGCCGGGTGATCCCTGCAGCCTGGGGGAAGGACTCGAACTCCTGCTATAAGGCGAGAAGGGCTGCTTTGCAGGCCCTGCTGCGAGGGCTTCGGGAGCGTGAAGAGGCTCTGTGGACAAGAGAGGATGCGCGCGCACACATACAAAATTTTTATAATAATAAACCAGCTCCAAAATTTTTATTTTAATTATTTTATTGTAAACCTTAAATCCTCCTGTGAATGGCTCCTCCCACCCCAGCAGGGAAACTGAGGCAGCAGCTGCATCCTGCCAACAGGGTTGTAAGCTCCCCTCCCACCAAGGATTAATGAATTGACACCCGTATGTGTGTCTCTCTCTCCTTTTTCTGCCCGATCCTCCTCATCTTTCCCTCTGCCTGCCAAGGGGTGATGTGCTGTAGGGGAAAGTCTCTCGACTCACTAGTCTAGGGGTTCTCAAACTGGGGGTCGGGACCCCTCAGGAGGTTGCGAGGTTATTACATGAGGGGTTGTGAGATGTCAGCCTCCACCCCAACCCCACTTTGCCTCCAGCATTTATAATGGTGTTAAAAATATAAAAAGTGTTTTGAATTTATAAGAATGGGTCGCATTCAGAGGCTTGCTGTTTGAAAGGGGTCACCAGTACAAAAGTTAGAGAACAACTGCACGAGGGGAAGGCTTTTCCCTAGTCTCTGCCGAAAAAGGGCAGGGCTCAGCCTGGTGTCTCTTCCCATGGAAAGAAGAGCACAGTGGAACGTGTGTGTGTGAGAGAGTTCAAAGAGCTGAGCTGGTCTCTGTCTGGCCATGCACAGTCCCCAGGAACCATTACCGATAGGGCCGTGCTTAGGCACAGGGCCGGCTCTACTGTTTCTGCCACCCCAAGCAGCGCACCGAATTGCCGCTGCGGATGGCGGGATCAGTCCTTGTGCCCTTAGGTGCCACGGCAGCGGCAATTCTGCGGCAGCTTCTGTCTTCAGCCGGAAGACAGAAGCTGCACCACCGCACACAGCTGAACAGAGAAGCTGCCACCGAATTACCACCGCCGCGGAAACACGCATGCCGCCCTAAAGGCACACGGACTGATCCTGCTCGCCGCAGTTGCAATTTGGCGCACTGCTTGGAGGAAAAAACACCCGGACTGCCGCCCCTTGCAGATTGCCGCCCCAAGCACCTGCTTGGAATGCTTGTGCCTGGAGCCGGCCCTGCTTAGGTATATGCAGAATATAGGGCTACATAGGGCACCTGAAAATTTGGGTCACTGCTGGGTCGTAGTGTCCACCCACCCGGATTTCCTATCCCTGTTCTGACCCTTCCTGCAGACTCCCACCACAGCTGGCTGCTGCAGCTTGGTGAGTCTTCCTTGGGAGGGGATCCAGTAACTTAAAAGTGAAAAACCCTCCAGCCTGCCAGACCTTTTAGCACAACACGGTAACTGTTAAAGAGCCTTGCAAGGGGTAATGAAGCCATTTAACAGGCACTTGCCAACCCCCAGGTATCGACTGTCAGTTTCTGAATTTACTGACAGAAACAACTGTGCATTATAAATCTTCTGCCTTTTACTCAGAACGTGTCAGTCTACAGGACCTTAGTTTAAAATTTGCTTTAAAAATATTTCATTGGTTAGCTGGTGAAGATTATAAAAACACATCTCTAAAAAATCCTTGGATAGACTTTTAGATGCACGATCATCTTTAGCCTTAAATGTTTGGATCTTCAGACATAGTTTTTTAAATACATCCTTCAAAAAAAAAGCCCCTTATCTAAAATACACATTTTGATTTTAATTACAATAGTAAAAAAAAATCTTGCTTTCATAGTCATCCTGTCCTTTCTGTCCATCCTTCTCCCTTCAAACCTCTCCCCCCCCATTGAGGAGAGCCCTTAAAGCAGTGGTTCCCAAACTTTAACAACCTGCGAACCCCTTTCACTAAAATGTCAAGTCTCACAAATCCCCTCCTAAAAATGAATATTTCCAGGGATTTTCTCCTTTACCTGAGCATAAATTATAAAAGCAGTGATCTGGGAAATATAAAATTTGGTTTTATGACATTCTTATTGCACATTATTTATTATTAATTATTATTTATTATTACGGTATTTTTATTACATTATGAAAACAGCAACACTCTTCCCAGATGTCACTTTCATAGCTTGTATCACTTTGACTAAGCCCGTTCTAAGACAAGGCTCCTATGTTTCATCAAGGAGTATCAGATGGGAAACAGCAGGAAGGTATTTAATTTTAAAACGAGCAAAAAATACCCACCTCCCTTTCCATTTCTTATAAGGAGTCTTGAAGTTTCAATCTCCTCAGTGTGATAGATCTGCTCGCTGTGATCTGCTTAGCTCTTGGAAGTCCAGGGGCTCCAGGCTGCTGGCCCGTATGGCCCAGGATTCCTAGGGACAGCTCTGTGCGCTATTAGGGAATTTTCCCCTGAGAATCCCCTGTAACATTTCCTGAACCCAACCCCAGTTTGGGAACCACTGCCTTAAAGGGACAAGACCCCTTTCTTTCCAGATAGCTGGATAAAGAGTTTCAATTTCTTTACTTCTGACTGTCTGATGAACTAGTTTTAAGAGAACACTCCAGCAAAATCAGTACGCAGTAAGATATAAAATCCTTTGTTATGCCTAAAATCTTTGGAAACATATTTTTAAAGTTGGTAAAATTTCATAAACATTTCTGTTGTTCTGGAGTTCACACAAAATAAATTAGTGTTCCCTTTTTCTAAAAGCAATGAACATTGTTATGAACACACTAAACCTCTGTGACTGATTAAATTAAAATAATGTCTTTGTTTCAGTGAGTTAAATATGTAGTAATCTGGGATGATTACTTTATGAAGGCTTAAGAGTACATTTAAAATATAAAATCAGCTTAGAAACACTGATTAACAAAATGTAAAACAGAGAAGAGCTGCATCATGTATTCCATAATATTTAATGTTGTATTCAGCAAGACAACTGACTCACCCTTACTACAAAGTTTTTGCAAATAAATCTCTGTAAAACTTCAGGGCAGATAAAAAACCTGTGACTGACATTTTTTATTCCCAAGTTTAGTGCTTTTAATTAGGTACCTTCTGCATGTCTATTCTGCATGAGGGAGAGTGTATAGGGGTCTCTGCAGGGAACTGTGATTCTGTGCCACCGTGAGACGGGCCGGGCATCTCACTATCCTTTGCTACCTCGTCCCTCCCTGCGTCCCTGGGCTGCCGTCGGGCATAGGGGCACCAGTTTAATACTACTGCTTAGGGACCCATAAATGCTGAAGACAGCCTTGATTACGGATACACAAACTTGAAACAGTTACACACGTACCCTCCCCACCATGCTAAGCATCAGGTATGACATCAGCGGTTAGAGGCTCCAACTGAGATCAGGACCCCATTGTGCCGGGCGCTGCAGAGACACACAGGGAGAGACAGTCCCTGCCCCAGCAGAGATCAGGACCCCGTTGTGCTGGGCTCTGCACAGACACACAGCGAGAGACAGTCCCTGTCCCAGCTGAGATCAGGGCCCTGTTGTGCCGGGCGCTGCACAGACACACAGTGAGAGACAGTCCCTGTCCCAGCTGAGATCAGGACTATATTGTTGTCCCTTCACTATCTGAACAGACAGGACAGACAAAAGGTGGGAGAGGAAACTGAGGCACAGATTGGGCAAGTGACCTGTCTAAAGTCACATAACATGTCAAAGCCAGAGTCTATCCACCAAGGCCGGCCCCAGGTATTTTGCTGCCTCAAGCAGCAAAGCCACAAAAAAAAAAAGGTAAATCCGCGATCAGCACCACTGCGGTGGCAGCTCTGCCGCACCGCTTCATGATTTGGTGGCAATTTGGCGTCGGGTCCTTCCCTCCGAGAGGGACTGAGGGACCCACTGTCGAATTGCCACTGAAGACCCAAACGTGCCGCCCCTTTCCATTGGCAGCCTTTAGCACCTGCTCCCTGCACCGGTGCCTGGAGCCAGCCCTGCTATCCGCTCTGTGACCTATCAAGAAAGACACTCAGCTTTCACATGGTTTAACAGAAACCGTTAACGTCCCTATGATCGTGATGATCCCTAGCTCCGACCTCGAGCTTTGCATCTGTAGATCTCGCAGTGCTTCATACAGGGAGCATAGGTGCTGACAAAGTGGGTGCTCCAGCATGGAAAAAAATTGGTGGGTGCTCAGCACCCACTGGCAGCTCCCCCCCCCACTCCAGCTTACCTCTGCCTCCTCCACGAGTGCACCACCGCGTCCTGCTTCTCCTCCCTCTCAGCCCTTGCACTGTGAAACAACTGATTTGCAGGGCAGGGAGGGAGGGGAAGGAGGGTGAAAGCGGCACGCTGGGAGAAGAGGCGGGGTCGGGGCAGAGATTTGGGGAAGGGATCCAATGGGGCAGGGAGGGGGCAGAGTTGGGGGTGGGCACTTTGGGGACGGGGTTGGAATGAGGGTGGAGCCAGAGGCAGGGAAAGGGTGTGTGTCCTCCATCCTGCATGAAGAACCGGGCTGCCTCAGGTAAAGCCATCGCCCCTGCAGGGGAGGGTGCGCAAGCAAATGCCCCTGTGTTGCTGAGCCCTTCTGCCAAGGGCAAAGGTCCCGTCGCAGCCGCGGGAAAAGCAGGACTTTGTGCTGCAGGCAGAGCCACCCAGAGCCAGGCTGTGCCCCCAGCACCTGGCAAAGGGCAGGAGAGCCCGGACAGCAGCAGTTCCTCCGATAGCGAGGAGGAGGACACGGCCAAGCAGTCCTCGAGGCCTGCAGGGGCACCCCAGAAACAGGGAGCGACGAAGGAGGCCGACAGCACCTCATCGGAGTCCAACAAGGAAGAGCAGCAGCTTTCGCAGTCCCTTCTAATAGGCTATCTAGGTCTTTCTAAAGCTCCAGCAGCACCCCAAGTGCAAACACCTGCTTCCCTGACCTCACCCAACGCAGGACGTAGAAAAGCAGCAGCTGCTGCCAGCACCCTCACCAAACCTGGGAAAGCAGCGCTGCCTGACGTCTCGGAGAGTGACAGCAGTGACTCTGATACGGATGCTGAGAAGACGTCAGCCAAACAGACGGCAGAGAGCAAGTCGTCCTCTTCTGGGGAGGTAGCGGTCACCACAAAAGTGGCCTCTAGCCAAGAGACTGCAGCAGGGAAAGCGGGCGAAAGAGGCACCAGTCTCAAAGCCTCACGGGCAAAGAAAGCCCTGGTGGTGACTCAGAATGCTGGTGGTCCTAAGGGCTCTCCAGGGACGCCGTCGCCGTATGCTCTGCTGTCCATCGCTCAGTCGGAGCAGGAGAGCTCCGTGAGCGACAGCGAAGACAGGGTTACTACTGCTGCCAAGGCTCCGGGCGGGCAAGCGCCAGGGGAGCTGGAGGGGGGGAAGAAGGAGCAGAAGGCAGTGAAGAACACCCCCGCAGCATCAGCCAAGGCTCTGAAAGCAACGAAAGCACCAAAGCTTGGGGACAAAGAGAACAAGAAGCAGAAATCCTCCGTGAAAAGGAAGCTGGCAGCAGGGGATGCCAGCCCCGCGAAGCCCAAGCCGAAGAAGCTGAAAAGTGGCCTCGAGACTCCCAAAAAGAAGAAAAGCCAAGGGGAGAGAGCAGCGGGCAGCAAGGAGAAGAAGAAGAAAGCCAGTAAAAAGAAGAAGACTGTGAAAGACAAGAAGAAGAAAAGCAAGAAGGCTGCAGCTGGAGTGGAGCCAAGCACGGACGGGTCTGCTTCCACCCCCCAAAAGAAGAAGAAGAAGAAGAAAGCTGCTGAGCTCGAGGGATCCTTGGGAGAAGAGCACCTCCCTCGGACGGCCGACAACGAATGAATGACGTAGGGGTGGAAGACAGTGAATTAAAACTCTTCTGTTTTTTTTAAAGAAAAAGAAAATACTTTAAACTTCTAAATCTTAATTTATAACTTCTTCTTTTAACTGTGACTTTTAGAGCCAAGCATTGTACTTTGCTGCCTCAGCCACTGCCTGGCTGGGACTGGACAAGAGTGTATATTGTTCTCCCGGAAGCCCGCAGCCATTACACTGTAACCAAACGAAAGGAGGCAATCAGAGCAACCCCATGGGCAGAGGGAATAAGAAGCCAGCTCCTCCTGTGCGCCATTTCCCCTCTTAGATGTGATATGCAGCAATCTCTCTCCAGAGCTATATTTTTTAAGAGAAACTTCCAATCTTTCTGTGAAAAAAAAAATCCAGTTTCCTGATTGGTCCTCTGGTCAGGTGCTTCAGGTGAAAGAGACATTAACCCTTAGCTATCTGTTTATGACAGGGTGGAGTTGGGGTGGGGCTGAGGTGGAGGGCGCGGGCACCCACCGGCGCCGGAGAAAATTGGCGCCTATGACAGGAAAGTCTATATCTATATCCTCATTTCACAGATGGGGAAAGTGATGCACAAAGGCTATGTTTACACTGCAGTTAGACACCTGTGCCTGGCTTATGCCACCTAACTGAGGCTCGAGCCAAGGAGCTGTTTCACTGTGGTGTAGATGCTGGGGCTCTGGTTGGGCTCCCCCTTGTGACAGCACCTTCAGCATGTTACATTCGTCCAGCCCCATGACCAAACCCATGACCAGGCTAGCGCTCGCCAGCCCTGACTCTCCCGCAGATAGAACATGCTCTGTCCTGTTGCATTCACAAGCCCAGTTGTCTTGGGGGCAGCTCCTAAAGACACTTGGGTCTGTTTGGAAGGTCACCTTTCAGCCTGGCCAGCCGCCTGCCCTCCAGCTTTGCCAGTCCATCTCCTCCTGGGCTGCCGGGTCACAGGGTAATAGGGCATTCGCTAGCCCCCAGCCCTCTCCCTAGTGCCCCCATCACTGCCACGGAGCACCCCAACGCGGCTCCTCCGACAGAGACAGTGACACCAGAGAGTGTCGAATAATGCACAGGGAAAGGTTCCCTTTGGGGTAGGGGTTGGGGGCACTGATCTCCTTAAAGGTGCTCTAAGGAGGTAGCAGGTGGACAGCACATCTGCACAGACACCTCTGAACCTGAGACCCCATCATTAGTGACAGGAGGCAACGATCTGTTAGGGCAGGATGGGCAGAGGTATGTCAGGTCACAGGCTGGACTGGACAGGAGCAGTGGACAAGCCGGGGAAGGGGGCTGAGAGCGGAATCTGTCAGAGAGGTGAAAGGAAATTAATCAGGGGTGAAATACAGGGGAAAGCCCAGATCCCCACCTGGCGTCAATCAGTTCTGCTCCATTAGACACCAAATCTGTGCTGATTTACGTGTCCTGGGGCAGACTCTTTACTCCCAGTCCTGCCGGAGTGAGGGATAAATTGCCCCAGGGCTGTGCAGAGCCTGATACCTACAGCCCAAGCCCGGCCCTTGCAGCGCTGTCCAGCCCCTGCTGGAATATGTGAAGCCAGAGCTTGGAATCGCTCTTCTCTAGACTGAGGTACCATTGGGAGTCAGGACTGCTGGGTTCCATTTCCCATTTTGCCATTGCCTCCAATTCTCGGTGTAATGTGGGCAGGTCAGGGTATGTCTACACTACGGGGTTATTCCGATTTTACAGAAACCAGTTTTTTAAAACAGATTGTATAAAGTCGAGTGCACGCGGCCACACTAAGCACATTAGTTCGGTGGTGTGCGTCCATGTACCGAGGCTAGCGTTGATTTCCAGAGCATTGCACTGTGGGTAGCTATCCCGTAGCTATCCCATAGTTCCCGCAGTCTCCTCCACCTATTGGAATTCTGGGTTGAGATCCCAATGCATGGTAGTGCAAAAACAGTGTCACAGGTGATTCTGGGTAAATGTCATCAGTCAATCCTTCCTCCGTGAAAGCAATGGCAGACAATCATTTCGTGCTCTTTTCCCCTGGATTGCCCTGGCAGACGCCATAGCATGGCAACCATGGAGCCCGTTTTGCCTTTTGTCACCATCACCGTATGTGTACTGGATGCTGCTGACAGACACAGTACTGCAGTGCTACACAGCAGCATTCATTTGCCTTTGAAAGGTAGCAGAGATGGTTACCAGCCCTATTATACCGTCTGCCATGCCATTGTAAGTTGGCAATGAGATGATGGTTATCAGTCGTTCTGTACCATCTGCTGCTGTCATGGGTGCTCCTGGCTGGCCTCGCTGAGGTCGGCCGGGGGCACAAAGACCAAAATGGGAATAACTCCCCGGGTCATTCCCTCCTTTATGTTTTATCTAAAAATAGAGTCAGTTCTGCCTAGAATATGGGGCAAGTGTACTAGAGAACCAGAGAGCACAGCTGCTCCGTGTCAGATCCCATAGAAATGATGAGCTGCATGCTATTCTAGGGGGTACCCCTGCAACAACCCCACCCGTTGCTTCCCTCCTCCCCTAACCCTCCTGGGCTACCATTGCAGTGTCCCCCCATTTGTGTGATGAAGTAATAAAGAATGCAGGAATAAGAAACACTGACTTTTTAGTGTGATAAAATGAGGGGGAGGCAGCCTCCAGCTGCTATGATAGTCCAGGCAGGACATTAAATGGTGGGGGGGAGAGGAGCCCAGCATCCTGCTGCTATGATAGTCCAGGCTGTACAGAATCTTTTCTTTAAACATGAAAGGGGGGACAGGGTCTGATGGAGCTCAGCCCCCACTTGCTATGATGAAGATGGTTACCAGCCATTCTGTACCATCTGCTGGGAATGACCCGGGAGTCATTCCTGCTTTTACCCAGGCAACCCCGGCCGACCTCACCTGAGGCCAGCCAGGAGCACTCATGGGATGATGACAAGGATGGCTATCAGTCCTTTTGCACTTTACCACCGGAGAGGAGAGGAAAGGAGAGGATGCTGCTGTTCATTGCCGCAGCACCACGTCTACCAGCAGCATGCAGTAGACATACAGTGACATTGAAAAAAGTCAAGAAACGATTTTTTTCCCTTTTCTTTCACGGGGGGAAGGGGGGTAAATTGACGAGATATACCCTGAACCACCCCGGACGTGTTTGACCCTACAGGCATTGGGAGCTCAGCCAAGAATGCAAATACTTTTTGGAGACTGCTGGGGACTGTGGGATAGCTGGAGTCCTCAGTCCCCCCTCCCTCCCTCCATGAGCGCCCATTTGATTATTTGGCTTTCTGTTACGCTTGTCACACAGCACTGTGCTGTGGCCTCCGTCTATCATAGCCTGGAGATTTTTTCAAATGCTTTGTCATTTCGTCTTCTGGAACGGAGCTCTGATAGAACAGATTTGTCTCCCCATACAGCGATCAGATCCAGTATCTCCCGTACGGCCCATGCTGGAGCTCTTTCTGGATTTGGGACTGCATCGCCACCCGTGCTCATCAGAGCTCCATGCTGGGAAAACAGAAAATGAAATTCAAAAATTCGCGGGACTTTTCCTGTTTACCAGGCCAGTGCATCCGAGTTCAGATTGCTTTTCAGAGCGGCCACAATGGTGCACTGTGGGATGCCGCCTGGAGGCCAATACCATCGATTTGCGGCCACACTAACCCTAATCCAACATGGCAATACCGATTTCAGCGCTACTCCTCTCGTCGGGGAGGAATACAGAAACCGTTTTAAAGAGCCCTTTATATGGATATAAAGGGCCTCGTTGTATGGACGGTGCAGGGTTAAATCAGTTTAACTCTGCTAAATTCGGTTTAAACGTGTAGTGTAGACCAGGCCTCTGTGTCTGTGTGTTGGTTTCCCCATGTGTGACATGTGGGATATGGAGCCGTGCTCTGAGGTGTCCCCCGTACCCTGTTTGGAGTGGGACGGCGTCTCGCTGACAAATCCACTGAAATGCAGAGCTGCAGGTGTCAGAATTAAGCTGTTTCCCTGCCAGCGCGCCACAGCTGTTCCCCTCAGCCGGGCCTGACACCGGAAACCTGCGGGACGAAGGAGAGGGGCCCTGTCAGCGCGTGTGGGTCCATCACATGCAGTCAGTTCCCTGTTCAAAGTTCCAACAGGATCCGCAGCCGTCGTCTCCTCCAGCTCTGCCCTGGGGGCTGCCCCTGCTCCCCACTGTCAGGCCCTGGCCAGGGTCTCAAACGGCCTTTCCCTGTCCAGACCCCAGGGACCTGCTCCAGCCTCCTCCTCCCTGCCGGGCTAGACCCTGTCCAGCTCCCTCCCCTGCTCCACGTCTCCTCCCCACCGGGCTGGGCCGACGCTGTCCCCTCCTGGTCCCCTCCGGTCTCTGGCTGCTCTGTGTCTCCCCCTCCCCCCTGCCCCATTGTCTGGGGGATCCCCAGGGCTCTGGCCTGGCCCCTTTGCTCTTCTCCCTCCACATCCCGTCTCTGAGCCACCTCCCCCACCCCCAACGCTCCAGCTTCACCTCCTCTGGGCAGGGGAGGGGCGGGGAGGAGAGGGTGTCTTTGTCATCACCTTACACTGAAAATGATTCCCCAAAGCCCCCGACCTTCCCCAAACATCCCCTCCCCCCATCTCTGTCACTGGCCCCTGCTGCCCAGAGAGAGGAGGGAAAGGATCCGACTCAAGGAATCACTCACTGGGTCTGATCCAGCCGGGAGCCGTTCAGCCAGGTCCAGGCCTTCTCCGGGGAGTGGAGGGACAGTCCGACCCAGAAATGAGACGTGCCTCCTGTCAGGTCCTGTAGGGACTCCTGCAGGGAGTGTGGGACAGGCAGCTGGGGACCAGAACCTGCTGTCGGTTCTTTTCTTGCAAATCCAAGTTCTCAACAACTTTAGCACCAGAACTACTGGCCGGCTGTCCAGATATCTTTATATACACCTATCCATCCCAACACATACCTGTCTATCTCTCCAACTGTTCCCCATGGATGATCTTCTGTCCACCCATCCCCACACCTACTCCCCCTCTCTGTAGCCCTCAGTCCTCATAACTCTCTCTCTCTGTCTCACACACACACACACACACACACACACACACACACACACACACACACACACACACACACACACACAGAGTCCCTCTTTCCAGCTGAATTGTGCTGGGCACATCCCAGAAGGGGGAGGGTACTGGTAGCTTTAAGCACCATTGTGTGTCCCTGATCTCAGGGCTAGTGATTTAGGCTGGGATTTGTCAGCTGCCTAGGGGATTTGGACACTCTGTTATTAACCATTAATGGGAATGGGGTGTCCAAGTCCTTTAGGCAGCATTGACAATCCTAGACCTACCATGTAGCCTATACGAGTCCTCAGACTCAGTATCCAGGGCCCAGCCCTGCAGGGGCAGCTCCAGCAGGAAGTTATCACCCCTTTACCAGCTCCTTCCGGTCCCGGAACACCAGCAGCTGGGAGCCCCTCGCTGAGCAGTCGGCGCAGCTCTCGCTCCACGTTTTACTTCCTCTGCCAACCCAGTAGCACTTGTCCCCGCGCAGATGCCAGTCCGTGGGGCAGAGTTTGCACCCGGAGCCCCCTGCAGACAGACAGGCATCATTAATGCTCTGAGCCCTCTGGGCCTCATTCCTGGCTACTCCCTTCCTGTGACTGGGGCAGGAACGGGGTTCAAATGGGATTGAGTCTCCTTTGTGCTCCCTGAAATCTGGGGCTGGGCCAGGCCCTGCCTGGCTCCTGGCATCAGTTAGAGCAGCCTTGGGGCTGCTCTGCCTTATCCAGCACTCCCATATGGGCCCTGGGCAGCAGAGAACACCCATAGCGCACTGCACTCTAGCCACACTACCAATGTGCTCCCTACTTTGGGGGTTGGGAACAGGGTGGTGAGGAGCCCTTACTCCAGCTCCACACTAGGTAGGGAGGTCTCCAGGGCAGAGGGGATCTCATGGGGCTATTTGCATCCATTTTAAGGCTACATTATTCTGCCAGAGTGGCCTAGAAGGGGCTTAGGACAGCTGAAGATGTGTTGGGGGCTGGTTAGTGGAAATCTAATAGGATATGGGAGGGGAAATGGTAACAGGGGAGAACGGGAGAGGAGGTGGGACCCCAGGGCTGGCTGGGAACCAGCAGGGGGTAAATCCATGAGACCATCTCTCTGCTGGGATCCATCCCTGATCTGAAAACATTTGGCCAACCTGGTATTAGATTATTTTAAGACCCCCCCTTGAGCAGTATCATGCATGGCCACTAGATGTTGCTCCCCCCGCCCCCACAGTCTCAGCAGAGCCCCCACACCCGGTTCCATCTGAGGCAGGTACATTCATGGTCTGGCATCGAGCGGGGCTGGTGGCAGATCGGTGCAGCCAGCAGGGGGCGGCGTGTCCCTGCCCTGCAGGATCCCCAGGGGCTGGGACGGCAGCTGGGTTCCCACTGGCCGTGCCCGGGGCGGAGGGCGGCTCAGAGACACACGCGCTGGGGTTACCTGCTGGGCTGGGCTGGGCCGGGTGGCACAGTTTTTGGGTCAGCTGGGATCGGAAATGCTCCAGGCGGGCGCTGCATTCTGCTGTGCTGGGGTCTGCGGTCCTAGAGGCTGCCAGGGTCTGTCCCTTCTCGGACAGCAAGTGGGAAACTGCAAAGCAGCGTCGGTGGGAGTGAGGTGACAGGTTAATGTGATGGGGAGTTGCTGGGTAAAAGCACCGGCAGAGACGGAGGGCCTGGCCCAAAGCCCATTCAGCTGACTCCCATGGGCTTCAGAAGAGCCGTAAAGGGCCACATTCCAAAAGAGCAGTTTGGGATTGAAAATCAGTGGGAGCTGGGTGCCTAAATCCCTTGGGCCTCTTTGCAAACCCAGCTCATCTTTGCATCAAAGTTATCCAGCCCCCATCAAAGCAGTGTCAGAACAGCTCAGAATCTTTGCTAGATTTCGCCTCCCAACCCCACTCTGTGAGGCTGGGCACAGGGATGTCATCCCCATTGTACAGGTGGGGAAACTGAGACACAGAGCTCCTCATGGAGGCGAGGACTAGCCTGGGTTCTGGGCCAGGACAGGCCACCTGAGCTGCCCCTCTGGGGTATCAAGTTCAATACAGTGTAGCCCCCGTTGCTGTGCATCCTGTCCTGGCGAGAGGAGGGGCTGGGAGCTGCGTGGGCGGAGATATGAGATCGCACAGGAAGCTGAGATGCTGGGCTGCAGCCGTGTGGCGTCAGGGTGGTGGTCACAGCATCCGGCCTCAGGGGCTTTCTGCTGCTGTGGACGTTGGCTCAGTCAAAACAGGGCTCCTAGGTGCCTCCCTCACCAATGCAGCCACCCTGAGGGGCACAGACTGTCTGTTGTGAAGTTTATCTGGCCCCCGTCACTTGCTGTCTCTGTCTCTCACCCACATTCCCTGTGACGCAGGGGAGGGTCATGGGGACAGATTATTCAAGGGATTTAGGCACCTAAAGCAGCAGACAGGCTCCAAGTGGGGTTCTCAGAAGCACCTAGGCCAAGATCCTCAACAGGATTTAAGTACCTAACTCCTTTGGGTGCTGGGCAACAAAATACATTTGAGAACCTGGGTCCTAAGAGCCCAATTCCCATTGACTTCGACAGGCATTAGTCACATAGTGGGTTGGTTTTAGGTGCCTAGATGCATTGTTAGGTATCTAAACCCTTGTGGAATTCCAGCCTTAAGGGACCAGCCCAGGGTCACATGGGGAATCAGTGGCAGAACCAGGAACTGGTCCCAGAGTCCCAGATTAGCACCAAAACCAGTGGGCCAGATTTCCTCTCAGGATGCCTGTGAGGTCCCGCCCAGTCCCACCATCCCGCTGCGAACAGCCAGCTCTGTCTGGCATGTCAGCCCAGCGATGGGAACTCGCCATTCGGGGGGAACATTCCAGCCATGTTTTGGGGACGTCCTTTCTCCATTTATCCACCAGCTACATTTCCTCTCTATTACGTATAGAGGACAGTTGTACTTAAACCCCCAAGGCAGATGAAAAGCTGGGGGGACGCTAGGACATTTTCCCCGCCCTAGATTCTCAAGTGGAAATATTTCAGATTTTGATATTACAACAATCGCTTTGCAACTCCCCAGCCGGTGGTACTGGCTAGTGCCCAGCATGATTAGTGGAAAGGCATCGTGAGGAGGAAATCGGGATTCAAGACTCAGCTCTGCTGTATGACCTTGGCCAAGTAATTTCAACTCATTTCCTTTGACTGTCTTGTCTATTGAGCTTCTGAGCTCTTGGAGGGGCAGGGCCTGTCTGTGTGTGTCTGTGCAGTGCCCGGTACAACGGGGCCCTGCTCTCAGCTGGGGCAGGGACTGTCTGTTGCTGTGTGTCTGTGCAGCGCCCGGCACAATCGGGCCCTGCTCTCAGCTGGGGCAGGGACTGTCTCTCCCTGTGTGTCTGTGCAGCGCCCGGCACAATCGGGCCCTGATCTCAGCTGGGGCAGGGACTGTCTCTCCCTGTGTGTCTGTGCAGTGCCCAGCACAACGGGGCCCTGATCTCAGCTGGGGCAGGGACTGTCTGTCGCTGTGTTTCTGTGCAGCACCCGGCACAACGGGGCCCTGATCTCAGCTGGGGCAGGGACTGTCTCTCGCTGTGTGTCTGCACAGCGCCCGGTACAACGGGGCCCTGATCTCAGCTGGGGCAGGGACTGTCTGTCGCTGTGTTTCTGTGCAGCACCCGGCACAACGGGGCCCTGATCTCAGCTGGGGCAGGGACTGTCTCTTGCTGTGTGTCTGTGCAGCTCCTGGCACAACGGGGCCCTGATCTCAGCTGGGGCAGGCACTGTCACTGTGTGTCTGTGCAGAGCCCAGGACGAAGGGGCCCTGATCTCAGGTGGGCATCTAGCTACTAGTGCAGGGTTAATAAAACTTTCCATTGACTTAGCTGCCCTTTGAAGTTGAATCGCCCCCTCGCTGCCCAGACACAGCTCCTGTCCTCATTTCACTTCCCCTCCTACACCACAAAGAGAAACCACTGTGTCTTCCCGGCCGCACACGTAAACAAGGTTACAAACAGGGACAGGGCAGCAAACGGCATCTTCTGTCCAGAGCCCAGCTGGCTCCTTACAGCCCAGCACAGACACATTCCAGGCTGCACGTAGGCCATGGCCCATGGACCAGCCTCTTTTATTGTTATTATATCTAGTGCTGTGGAGCCTAGAGGTCCAGCTGTGCACAGACGCACAATGAGAGACAGTCCCTGCCCCAGCTGAGATCAGGCCCCGTTGTGCCAGGCGCTGCACAGACACACAGGGAGAGACAGGTCCTGCCCCAGCTAAGATCAGGGCCCTGTTGTGCCAGGTGCTGCACAGACACACAGGGAGAGACAGTCCCTGCCCCAGCTGAGATCAGGGCCCCATTGTGCCAGGCGCTGCACAGACATACAGTGAGAGACAGTCCCTGCCCCAGCTGAGATCAGGGCCCCGTTGTGCCAGGCACTGCACAGACACACAGCAAGAGACAGTCCCTGCCCCAGCTGAGATTGGGGCCCTGTTGTGCCGAGTCTGCACAGACACACAATGAGAGACAGTCCCTGCCCCAGCTGAGATCAGGGCCCGTTGTTCCGGGCACTGCACAGACACACAGCGAGAGACAGTCCCTGCCTCAAAGCACTTGCAATCTATTTAGACAAGGGAGGCACAATCTCCATTTTATAGATGGGGAAACTGAGGCCTGAGATTCATAGACTCAATAGACTTTAAGGTCAGAAGGGACCAATGTGATCATCTAGTCTGAGCTCCTGCACAGAGCAGGCCACAGAACCCTACCCATCCACTTCTATAACAAACCCCTAACCTATGTCCGAGTTATTGAAGTTCTCAAATTGTGGTTGAGGACCTCAAGCTGCAGAGAATCCACCAGCAAGTGGTCCGTGCCCCACGCTGCAGGGGAAGGCGAAAAACCTCCAGGGCCTCTGCCAATCTGCCCTGGAGGAAAATTCCTTCCCGACCCCAAATATGGCGATCAGCTAAACCCTGAGCATGTGGGCAAGACTCACCAGCCAGCACTCAGGAAAGAATTCTGTGTAGTAATTCAGATCCTATCCCATCCAACATCCCATCACTGACCACTTGGCATACTTATCTGCTGATAATCAAAGATCAATTGTCAAAATTAAACTATCCCGTCATACCATCCCTTCCATAAACTTATCAAGCTTAGTCTTAAAGCCAGATATGTCTTTTGTCCCCACTACTCCCCTTGAAAGGCTATTCCAGAACTTCACTCCTCTAATGGTTGGAAACCTTTGTCTAATTTCTAGTCTAAACTTCCTAGTGTCCAGTTTATACCCATTCGTTCTTGTGTCTACATTGGTACTAAGCTTAAATAATTCCTCTCCCTCCCTAATATTAATCCCTCTGATATATTTATAAAGAGCAATCATATCCCCCCTCAGCCTTCTTTTGGCTAGGCTAAACAAGCCAAGCTCTTTGAGTCTCCTTTCATATGACAGGTTTTCCCACAGTCACACAGGGAGTCTATGGTAGAGCCAGGAATTGATGCTAGAGCTGAGTGTGGCTTGCAACCAAATGGAGGATATTTAATGTCAGTATGAAGTTGGTGCCCTAAATTCCTTACGGGCTTCTGAAAATCTCCCAATAAATAGACAAGGCAAATCACAGGCTGGGGAGCGAAGAGAAAAACAAAGGCAAAGTGCCTTGTGCAAGGTCACCCAGCAGATGGGGGAATAGAACCCACATCTGTTAAAGACAATATCCTCGTCTGACAGGTCTGGTTCTCTCACTGGATCTCCATTGCTGTGACTATCTCTTGGGGTGTGTATGTATTAGATAGCGTAGGTAAAAAAATCCAAATTTAGGTGCCAAGGGGAATTCTAATATTTCAACATTCGTTTTTGCCTTGAATTGGGACGAAAAGTCAAAGTATCAAAAACTTGTTTGTGGGAGGAAAAATTCAGAATCAACCTGATTGGGAAGGATGAAATGTTTCACTTAAGGCAGGTTCAATACTGACATGTCTGAGCTGCTGGGAATTGTAGTTTGGTTTCTCATGCTGCAATTCCTTCTTATGGGCTAGGCTCACTGGCTGGACTACATCTCCCATGATGCACCACAGACTCGGGACTCCCAAGGTGCACTGCAGTGACACTGCCAGAGCAGATATATATATGTGTGTGTAAGCACCAAGGTGCTTCCCTAGGGGCTTTGTGTGCTGGTAGCCCAGGGAGAGGCGCTGTCCTGGGTGACTCTCAGGTTAGAGACCTTTGTTGGGAAAACTCCCCCGACAGCCTGGCTGAATTTACCCCCCCCTCCATCTCCCTAGGGAAAATCAGCCACCCCAGGGCATTACTGCTCTGGCTGCTAGCCCAGGACTGCTGCCTGCTCGGAGTGTGTTTGGGTGCTGGGGTGGGAGACTAAACTTAGGATTTTTAGGCTAGTTTAGTAACCTGTCCCCTGAGCCCTACACCCCTTGGTGGGGAGGAGAAATCCTAGGAGCAGCAGCAGCCTGACCCTGCATGACAAGGACGCCTGCCAGCAGTGATCATCAGCCTTTCTGCTGTCCAGCGCCATCTCTGAATGTGAGGATCCGGCGTGGAGTTGTGAGTCACCATCCTTCCGTTAGCTAGTCAGGGAGATGGTTCGGGAGACACCCCCCTACTCCTGGAACTGGATCCTCAAGCCAGCGGGTCTGGGCTTGGGGATTTTATAACCTGCTGCCTATTAAAGCTGTGGCAGGACTGACGGCCTCATCCCACGCGTGAGTCCTTTGGGCTGCTCTGAGTCCAGTCAGCCGAGCTGCTAACTGAGGCACAGATGATATCGTGGTCACAGATCATCAAAGGCCTCCACGAATACGTGCACCAGTGGGACACTAATTTTATCTTTGCTAGATCAGGTCACGTGACTGGGGAAATTCATGGGTATTATCAGCATGGGCACAGGTGACCCTTGGATTAGTGTTTTATCCTGTTTTGTTATATGTATCTCGTGTTTAATATAATTACTGTGTGGAATATATTGTATGTGTCTGGGTTATTTCTTGGGAGTCTCCAGCTATCTGGCAAGTAAGCTGGGGGTTTACCCTGTGGTTAGAATTTTCCTGCCAAGCTGCCCTGGTGGCCCTGCCAGGAAGGAGCAAGGGGGGTTGGAGGCACCAGCAAATAAATTCATATGGGAAGAAAATAAAAATGTTATACCCTGGGGAGTGGAAAGCAGGATCCAGAAGATCCCAGGTTCGTCCCTCAAACCCATCAGGGGATTGGTGCTAAAGAAGGTAACTGGGGGGATTGGAGTGCTACATATATAGCAAAATCCTAATTTTCCTTTTTAAAAAACACATTTGGATGAGAAATTCTCAGTCAGTGCTAGTATCAGAGTTGGCTGAAATTTTGTTCTAATTTTTAAAAGTCGATGTAATTTTGAAATTTGAAACAAAAAATGAGGAAAAGTGTTGATGAAACTGTCACATAATTTTCCACACACTCTCCCATTTTTAAGCCAACTTGCAGAGCTTTTCAAATTTTCAACTTTCAAAATTTAGGGGGTCTTCTGAATTTTGAAAAGAGCGAGAAGTTTTTTTTAAAAATATATCAGTAAAATTTTCCCCTTATTTTTAACCAGTTCTAGTGTATGCCTGGATCTATCTAGTTATCCATCCATCCCCATGCACACCTATCTCTCTATCTGTTTAATTTTCTCTCTTTACAGTCAGGCTCTTTGGAGCATCAAAGAAATTTACTAGCTAGTGGGAGGGACCCACAATGGAATTCTGGAGGGACGGGACAATCCATGCTATACACTGATGGACCCGCGCAAATAAACACGGAGCTGTCAGCTACTTACCCCAAATCCCCAGCACTATCACAGCAATCACCAGGACAATATTCCCAATCCATCCGACCCACAGCGCTGTCTGATGCCACCGGGGACTCTGGGGACCTGTAAGAGCCAACGTCTGGTGAAAAACAGTCGGAATCTGGTGTATGGAAGACCATTTCAAAGAAAAATACGTTCCCGATCTTACAGTGTGGGTAGAATCCTATGCCCGCATGGAGTTTATTACAGGATTGGGGCCTATACACTCACCTGTTTTCCGCTGTAGGCCAGTCTGGGATGACTTGAGAGCTGCCTGACTTTTTATGTAAAGGCAGTGGGGTGAAATTTTGGCCATTTTCTTGAAAATGGAAATTTTTATGAAAATATCGATATTTTCTCAATATTTTACATTTCCTACATTTTTAAATGAAACCCCCCCTTTTTTTTAATTCTTCACCATATTGGTTTGTTGTTTTTTGGGTTCTTTTTCTGTTTGATTGCATTGTTCTTAATTGTCTATTGTGTTCATTATATATGTTGTCAATTTCCATACCTTGGCTGTAACAATGGAAAGTCCGGGAGAAAATACTGTCACAAATTGGCAAGGCAGCAGCCGCAGGGACCAGCTCAAACAAGATTTGGTCATTGCAAATCTACAGTTTAAAGACCAAACTATGAATGTTCAACTCAACTGTTATTTCCACCCTAATGTATTGATGTGAAATCTGGAAATCCACCAAAGGCATAGCCAGATGTCTAAATACCTTGGAAGACAAATGTCTTAGAACATTACTAGACATTAAATGGAATGAATTAATAACAAATGCCAAGATCCCATCAGAGAGTCCAACAACCCCTGATCTCTAAAATTATCCAGAACGGAAGTTGGAAAGATCTGGGATGCGTTTTCTTTGGCCACTGTTGGAAGACAGGATACCAGGCTAGACAGACCATTGGTCTGACCCTTTGTGGCCATTCTTATGTTAAGAATGAAGTGATGCATTGGCCACTGGGCAGCTGGAAGAACATGCAAAAAGGCCTAGCAAAGACTCCCTCCATCGAGCAGTCCCCAGAGAGAGAGAACTTACAGAACATAACAGAACAGAAGACGTGCAAAGAGCAGCCCAGGTTAGCCAGGGATGGTGGAGCCTGGCTCGTGCCCTGAGCAACCTACAATGGCCCGGGCAGGATTCAGTATCACTATTATTATTTTGCTTTCCCAGATTTGATTTTCTCAAAGGTTCCCATTTGCAACATTTTTGGCTGGAAACTTTTTCCCATTTGTAAACATCTTTAGTTCGAACAATGTTAGTCTCTAAGGTGGCACAGGGACTCCTCATTGTTTTTGCTGATACAGACTAACACGGCGACCGCTCTGAAATCTTTGGTTCAGTGCTTTCCCTTTCCACTTTCAAGGTTTAATTACTATGTCGCATGGCTGAGCTTCATTGGTCAGCTCGGTCACGTGACATTATTGTTTCAGACTGAACATCTTTCAATCTTGAAGACACAGAATCACAGAACTGTAGGGCTGGAAGGGACCTCAAGGGGTCATGTAGTTCACCTGCCCCCTCCCTCACCCCACACTGAGCTAGGACCGTATTTACCTCTAGACCATCCTTTTCTGGTGTTTGTTTAACCTATTCTTAAAAACCTCCAATGCCTGAGTTTCCACAACAGGCGGCTTTTGGTGGCATACCTGCGGGAGGTCCGTCGGTCCTGCAGCTTTGGCGTACCTGCCACCGAATTCCCGCCGGAGCCACGGGGCTGGCGGACCTCCTGCAGGCATGCTGCCGAAGGCTCCCTGACTGCCGCCCCCACAGCTGCTGGTCACCCGCTGCGGCTTGCCACCCCACGCACGCACTTGCTGCACTGGTGCCTGGAGCCGCCCCTGTCCCTAGCTAACCTGGTTCAGTGCTCAACTACTCTTAGAGTTAAAAAGTTTTTCCTAAAATCTAACCTAAATCTCCCCTGCTGCAAATTAAGCTGATCGCTGATTATCGTACCTTCAGTGGCCGTGGAGAGCAACTGATCAACACTCTCTTTATAACAACCTTTTTTGTACTGGAAGACTGGTCTCATCCCCCATCAGCCATTTCTCCTCTAGACTGAACATGTCCAGTTCTTTCAACCTCTCCTCATCCGTCATGTTTTCTAAACCTCTTCGAAACATTTCTGTCTTGAAATCAAAACATTTTTGATGTTTTTTGAGCTACTCAGAGATTCCAAGGCTGGAAGGGACCATTCTGGTCGTTTTGCCTGACCTCCTGTATTACACAGGCCAGAGAGCTTCCTCAAAATAATTCCGAGAGCAGATCTTATAGAAAAACACCCAGGGTTGATTTAAATCTTGTCAGTGATGGTGAATCCACCATGACCCTTGGTAACTTGTTCCAGTGAGTAATTACTCTCACTGCTAAAAAATTTACAGCTTATTTTGAGTCCGAATTTGTCTAGATTCAACTTTCAGTCGTTGGATCATGTTAGAACCTCTCTCTGCTCGATTGAAGAGCTTGTTATTCAATATTCCTTCCTCACGTAGATACTTATAGACTCATCAAGTCACCCCTTAACCCTCTGTTTGTTAAATAGACTCCAAGAGCTCCATCTATCACTACAAGGCAGCTTTTCTGATCCTTTAATCATTCCTGTGGCTCTTCTCTAACCCCCTCTGCAATTTAGCAACATCCTTCCTGAATTCTGGACACCAGAACTGGACATGGGTTTCCAGCAGTGGTCACACCAGGGCCAAATCCAGAGCTAAAATAACCTCTCGGCTCCTACTCGAGATTCCCCTGTTTATACATCCCAGGATCACATTAGCCCTTCAGGCCACAACGTCGCTCCGGGAGCTCATGTACAGCTGATTATCCCCCATGACCCTCGAATCTCTTTCAGAGTCCCTGCTCCCCAGGACAGAGTGCCCCATCCTCAAGGAAGTGGTTAAAGAGAGGCACGTGTGTTAAGTTCTTTGCTGAATGGAGGCCTTACATCGTAAAGAAGAATCATTCTAATCAAAGCCGGCGTCTGTAGGTGAAACTCTCTGGCCTGGGTTATGCAGGGGGTCAGACTTGAGGATCAGAACGATACTTACAGACATGCAACGTCTTTGAATCACAGATACCTAGCAAGAGACATGCCCTGCCCTGAAGACGCTGGGTTCACGGGATGAAATTCACCCCTGTGTAGAGAATGAACACAAAGCCAGACACCACTCTAGTCCTATTTTGCACATTGCAAGTAGGGTATTGGCCTTTGTGCTGAGCCCTCTGCAGAGTTGTGAATTTCCCCCACAGAGGTTGGGAGGCAGGGAGAGGAAACAATAGCTTAAATGTAGTGGCTGTGAAGTCAGGCCTGCCCAGAGTGAGGTTAGAACCATAGGCTTGAAGGGTTTCTTAAGAAGCATGTTAATGCCGTGCATTGCAGAGATTCTGTGCAGCAGGGGAAGTGCAACCCCGGAGCTTGTGATTCTGGGCTTCTCCAAAACAGCCTCTGGTGTCAATTACAGCAGCCCTGGGATTGCTCTAATTTATGGACAGTCCAGAGCAACTTGGATTATCTGGAGCAGCAGAAATTCTCCTTACTGTTCCCAGACCCACCCATGCTGGAAACCGTCCTGCACTAGGGTTTTTTTGGGGGAGAGTCAGGGCAGGGGGGAGGCAGTGTAGCTTATGGCTGCTCTATGCTGTACCTGCATTGCGTGAAATTCTCCTCTGGCCACTTGCAGCAAAATCCTGCCCCTGTGTACTGACAGTGGAGAGTATAGGGGCCGAGGCAGGCTGAGTCCTGAGGTGTGTACCGAAAACTGGCTCCAACTGTGTGGGGCTGAGCACTTGACCTAAATAAGGACCCACCGTGTCCAGATTCCCAGCTCAGGGGCTTACCCCGGATGCCAGCCTTCCCTGCCCAGCCAGCGCTGCCAACTTTCAAGTAGCAGCTCCGTGGACCATTACAGAGGATGCCCGGCTGCAGCATTACAGCTGCGTGTATCAGCTTTCCTCAGAAGGAAGAGTCAATTACAGTAGCACCCTGAGATGTTGTGTGAGATCAGGGCCCCCTTGCGCTGGGGGCTGCAGAAGCATGTAGCACGTAGAGTTAATGTCGTGCCTACACCTCATCCCCACTCCAGGGAGGTGTCTGAGCAGTTCAGATTATTCTTGCCTATGCTCTGGTAGCCTGAGTCCATCATGCAACCATATAGAGAACCACGAGCCCCCAGCTAGAGCTTGGTGGGTCGTAATTGGAGAAGTGCCATCTGATGCAGCATCCGGACTGGCGAGTGGGTGCATGGACTTCCCCTTTCTACCCCAGGCTTCTGCACCGAGAGCCCCGCACACAGAAGTGAGCTGCTGCAGAGAGCTGATCAAAAGTGTTGCAGCCAGCTCCCCAAAAGCCAAAAATCCCCCTGGCACAGACCTGCTCTGGGGCAGTCACTGAAAGCAAGGGGCTCCCCAGCAAAATCCATCTGTGGGTTTACAACGACCACCCCACCCCTCGGGGGAAATAAAAGTCACTTACTGAGGGGCTGAGCTGAAAGGGGTGTCCTGGAGCCAGGAAAGGCAGGGGAGAGGTTCAGATCGGCATAGACTGTCTCCCGAGCCATGATGCGAGCAGCTGATAAGAGCACCTGGCTGTGTTTGGGGCAGCCTGATGTGCTTGGTATATGCATGAAATTGACCTCAATCCAACGTCAGGAAGTGCCGCCTCTGAAAGCTGAATTCCACTCCTCTCACGTGTGTGACTGCGAAGGGTCCTGTCACAGCCAGGGCTGAGTAGGTCCTGCAGCCTTAAACCAACGCAACTGGCCTTGAAATGTAGAGACTGGCGCAGTCTTGGGGCCAGGGATTTCGGATGCACCATAGCTGTTGTAGGGTCCAGGCACATTGGGCTGGGAATTAAACTCCTGGCTTCTGACCTGCTGTGGGAATGTGCACAGGTCACTTCTTTCCCTCTGTGCTTCAGTTTCCCCTCCTGCTTTTTATTTCGATTGTGAACTCTCTGCAGCATGGACTCCCTGTCTGTCTGTGCAGTGCCCGACACAGCGGGCCCCTGATCTCAGCTGGGGATCAACTCCCATTGAAACTAGGTGCTTAAATACCTCCGAAGGTCTGCTCCTAAGTGACTTGTCAAGGTTACACACTGAGTTAGTGGCAGAACTTTGTAACCCAAATCTCCTGGGTCCCAGTCCAGTGCATTAACCAGGAGACATCTTCAGTTCTCTTTTAACACCACGTGAGGACATTGGTTCAGCCTGGGAATGATTTACCCAGTGCCGCTGGTGTGCCTGGCATTGTGCTGGTGAAAGGTTTTCTGTGATGTAGCTTTAGAATGGATCAATATCACTAGCATGGTTGAAAGCGTTCAGCAGAGGGTCTAATGGAAGTACAAACTAGTCAGACTAGTCATTGACTGACTGACATCTTGGCTGATGTATTTTGCAAGTGTGGCCAGAGCACGCATCGGAAAATATTACTCTCATACCACAACCAGCCAACCGAGACAGCTGACAGTGGTTAATAAGTATTAGCAGGGCTCTTGGGCCGGATCCCCGCCTGCTGTGAATTCACCCTATTTCCGTTGGAGTCAACAGGGCCAGAGAGCCCCCGCCAGTGCAAAGTCATTTTTTACAATGTGCAAAGTCACGCGCATTGGGAAAACTAATCTCAACTACGCTGACACAGTGATGGAGTCTAAATTGGCTGTTGCCACCCAAGCAGGAGAACTTGGAGTCACCATGGCTTGTTCTCGGAAAATGTCCACTCAATGTGCAGCAGCCATGACAGGGTAACAGTATGTTAGGAAAGGGATAGAAAATAAAACAGAAAATATCGTAATGCCCCTGTATACATCCATGGTCACCCACACCTTGAATGCTGTGTGAAGTTCTGGTCACCCCATCTCAAGAAAGAGATAGTGGAACTGGAAAAGGTTCAGAGAAGGGCATCAAAGATGTATGGAAGCCGGTCCATCTCCTTGATCAAGAGAGACTAAAAAGATTAGGGTTGCTTGACTTAGAAAAGAGAGGGAGGATATGACTGAGGTCTCTAAAACCATGGATCATGTGGAAAAAATGAACAGAGAAGTGTTATTTACCCTCTCCTACCACACACAAACCATGGTTCACCTGGTGAAATTAATAGGCTGCAGTTTTAATACAAACAAGAGGAAATACTTTTTCACACAGCTCACAGTGAACCTGTGGAACTCATTGCCAGGGGATATTGCGATGGCCAAAAGTGTAACTGGGTTCCAAAAAAGCACTGGGTAAGTCCCTGGAGGACAGGTCGATCGATGGCTATTAGCCAAAGTAGTCAGGGATGCAACCCCATGCTTGAAGTGACCCTAAATGTCTGACTGCCAGAAGCCAGGAGATGCCGGTGGGGTGACTCTCTCCAAAACTGTCGTATTTGGAATACTCCTTCTGAAGCTCTGGTGCTGGCCGGTGTCGGAGACAGGATACTCAGCTAGATGGACCATTGGTCTGACCCAATATGGCATTTCCTATGTAAATTGGTCGTAGCTCCATTGGAGCCAATGGGGCCAGATCCCCGCTGTGTATCTGAGCTCCCCAGGGCTTGCTGGGTTCCACTAGCTGAGGGTTTGGCCTGTGACACTTCAGAGAAGACTTGGTTGCTACCTGCTGCTAAACACATCCCTGAGGGAAGCATGTCCTCTTACTTGACATGACTCTTTCTCATGGTTTCACGCCACCCTTTGGTGTGTGTGGTATAAAGGGGGTGTGAGGGGACAGGAAAAGGGGTGTGCAGATTTGAACGGTCCGTTCTCCATCTAGCCCTTCGATCCCTCGGAGACACGAATCGACGCAGCGGAAAACTCAGCGAGGCGAGAAATAACCCAGGCAGAGGCTCTGCGATGGGAGGACACAATTTAACGGGAAGGCCACTGGGTGATGTAGAGCCCTTTAAGGGTGAGGCAGTCAGATATCAGTGCCCCACTGATGCTAACCACAGGTGTGTGTCGTGTTTAGGAATGGGTTAGTATCTCTTTAAATAGTTTGTGAACCCTCTAATGACACTCACCGTGTTGTACCCTTTTATTGACTCACGTTACTGTAATGTCACTTCTAGCCTGTGCCGCACTTACCCTCGTAACACCACTGAGAGGCAGGGAGGTGCTATTCTTCCCGTTTTATAGCTGGGGAACAAAGACCAAAATGAAGGGCCAGATTTTTAAAGCTATTTAAGCACCCACAACTGCAGATAGGGCCCCTAGTGCCGTTTTCAAACCATGCAGAGCCCTGGTTCACAGAAGGACTTTGGCACTGCAGTGCTGAGTGTCATAACATCTAAGCGTGTCTGGGCTGTAAGAAGGCTAAAGCCTCCCATTTGACTCTTGACGAAAGAAGGAGACTTGCAAGTGGTCATTCGTGTAGAATGGAGTACCATCTCAGCACCATTGCTGCATTTATAGCTGGGTGAGTCTGGACTCTGCTTCTGCAGCGCCTGGCACAACGGGGCCCTGATCTCAGCTGGGACAGGGACTGTCTCTCCCTGTGTCTGCACCACCCGGCACAACAAGGCCCTGATCTCACCTGGAACAGCAACTGTCTCTCCCTGTGTGTCTGTGCAGCACCCGGCACAATGGGGCCATGATCTCAGCTAGGGCAGGGACTGTCTCTCCCTGTGTTTCTGTGCAGCGCCCGGCACAACGAGGCCCTGATCCCAGCTGGGGCAGGGATTGTCTCTCACTATGTGTGAAGGGAATTATTTAAGTAGACAAAAGTGGAAGGTTTTCTTTGGCTGGACACAAAATTAAGTGTTGACACAGGCTGTGCCAACAGAAGGAAAGCTTTGCCAGATAAACTTTTTAGGGTAGACTTCTGTATCTGCAGAAAATTTAGAAAAAATTCATTTTTAGTTTGGCTGGAAATGATTTTTTTTTAACTGCCGGTGAACCAAAACACACAGCAAGAGACAGTCACTGCCCCTGCTGAGATGAGGGACCCGTTGTGCCGGGTGCTGCACACACACACAGCCTTAGACCCCCAGTAGGGCAGTGAAAGGCACGGCCCAGCTGGCTCAAATGGTGAGGTGCCTGGCTAACCACTGAGATCACCAAGAGCCAGCGGTGGGACCTCAGGACATAGCATCACATAGAGAGCCGTAGAGCGGCGGGCGGCAGCAGAGAAAGCCATGGCCCCGGGGTCGATGATGTCACAGCGGCCAGGGGCGGCGGAGTGAACAGTGGCCTGGCAGCGGGCAGCTAATGCAGAGTGAACAGGGCAACTGTGAGCCCAGTTGCAGCAGCGGGGGTGGGAGAGGGAGTGGCCCCGTCTGAACTCTGGGACAAAACACCAAAACACCTGTTACTCAGGCAGCTCTCAACATGTGGCAATCTAAGCCCTGTGTGTTGCAAAGTTCTATACGCACAGAGTTTTGCTTCTGACAAAGCTCTCTTGGCCACGCATGTTCACACTTGGCTGCCTTCACTGGTGCATTGTGTCCACGTGGCATCGGGCTGTGTTGGCAGAAGATGTGTTGAACTGTGGGTAGGCATCCCAGAGTCCTTGGCTCCTCCGTTAAGCGCATCACCTTGTGGGACGTTTTTGCTGTGTATTGTGGGTTGGCTGCTGTGCATTGTGGGATACCCTTCTTCCTCTCAGGGAATTGTGAGGATCTGGGCTGAAATTCTCACAACGCCCTTGGTTCCATCCCATAATCGAAGAAGAGCTCTGTGAAGCTTGAAAGCTTGTCTCTTATACCTGCAGAAGTTGGTCCAGTAAAAGATAATACCTCCCGCACCTTGTCTAGCTCGTAATCTACTGTTTTTTGTTCCATGATGCTGTTATTCCAGGTGTTGCTTGGTGAAGGGGATTATTTAAGTGGACAAAAGTGGAAGGTTTTCTTTGGCAGAACACAAAATTAAGTGTGGACACAGGCTGGGCCAACAGAAGGAAAGCTTTGCCAGATAAACTTTTTAGGGTAGATCCTGTCAAAGAAGGAAATTTTAATCTGCAGAGATGACTGGATGGAAGCAGAAATCTGCAGAGACAGAGGAAGAGAATATCTGCAGGGACAGGAGAATAAAGGGATGGAGAGAAAGATCCCGCAGGGGTGACTAGAAAGACGTCTGCGAAGGTGGCTGAATGGAAGGACGGAAACAAGGACATCTGCAGAGATGGGTTGGATGGATCCATGTGGGGTCAGGCTGGGTGGATGGATGGAGCTTGGGAGGGTTGGACATGCAGAGCTGCCTGGTGTGTTTTCTCCTACAAGGAAGGAGTGAGGTCTCTACACCCTGTCATGTGTGAGGATCTACCAGTGTCACCCTTCCGCCTGGGGAAGTTGGCAGCAACAAGGGCTGGGCTCAATATCTAGCGGTTCCTCGTAACCCTACAAAACAGAACCAGCTCCAGCCCCCACCCAGTATTCTGCAAAAACGTTCCACGCCCCCAGGTGTCTCTACAAGGCAGAATTTCCCCTTTCACAAGCCCAGAGCCTGCGTATACGAAATGAGAACGTTTATGAAAAGGGAACCGAGTGTTAGTTTAGGGCAGCCGCATGGCAAGCCCTGCCACCATAAGCAAACCGCCCACCCCAGAGTACGCTGGGCAGTGGCCTTCGCCTCAGTGGCTCACCGGGCAGTGTGAGAGCCCGACTCACAGATGATCCTTTAACGCGTCGCCCCCCTCTCCCTCCATCGCATCCCGCTCACAGTCGCTGGCCTTGGCCAGGGAAGGCTCAGAGTTCAGACGGGGCCACCTCCCTCTCCCACCCCCCTCCGCTGCAACCGGGCTCACAGTTGCCCTGTTCACTCTGCATTAGCTGCCCGCTGCCAGGCCGCTGTTCACTCCGCCACCCCTGGCCGCTGTGACATCATCGACCCTGGGGCTATGGCTTTCTCTGCTGCTGCCTGCCGCTCTACGGCACTGTGCGATGCCATGTCCTGAGGTCCCACTGCTTCACCTGGCTCTCGGTGATCTCAGCGGTTAGCCGGGCACCTCACCATTTGTGCCAGCTGGGCCATCCTTTCCAGGCCCCACAGCGGGTCTAAGGCGTAGCACCTCGACCTGGTTATTGATGATTTCAGTCCAGGGAGCACTGAATGCAACCAAAGACTCCATTGACTCTTACCCGCGCTGTCCTTACACGGTGGAGAGGGGTCATGTCAAAGGACATCAACGACTCTTAGGCCAGGTCTACACTGCAGACCTACATCGGCACAGGCACCAGCTCCATGGGTGCTCCAGCCAGGGAGAACCATGGGGAAAAATCAGCAGGTGATTAGCACCCACCGACAGCCAAGCTCCCCTCCCTCCCTGCACTCCACACTCCTGCCTGCCTGCCTGTCAACTTCTCCCCCTCCCTCCCCACGCCTCCTGCATGCCACAGAACAGCTGTTCTGGTGTGAAGGCGGCATGGGGAGGGAGGGGAGGAGCAGGGGTGGGGCATGCTTGGGGAGGAGCAAGGATGGAGCCTTAGGAGAAGGGGTGGAGTGGGGGTGGATGTTGCGGGTGAGGAGGGGGCAGGGCTTGGGGCTGAACAGGGGTTGAGCCCCCCCTGGGAAAAATTAGGAGCTGGTGCCTGTGTATATCAGGGTACGTCGAGACTTCCTGCCAGATCGGTGGGTAGCGATCGATTTATCTGGGATCGATATATTGCGACATATCGATCCCTGAACATGCTCCTGTTGACTCTGGTACTCCACCAGTGCGAGCGGTGGTAGTGGAGTCGATGGGAGGAGCTGCAGCCGTTGATCCTGCACCGTGAGGGCGGGAGGTAAGTCAAAATAAGATACATCGACTTCAGCTACGCTATTCCCGTAGCTGAAGTTGTGTGCTTACATCGACCCCCGGCCCCCAGTATAGACCAGGCCTAAGGGGTGTAAAAAAAAAAATTCTTCTTCTCTGCAAGCAACATAGTAATTCTGACATATTCCCCTGCCCGAGTAGGCAGTGCTAGGTCAAAAGGAGAATTTATCTCTTCCAACATAGGTGCCTCCTCTGGAACAGTTAAGTTAACAACACTGATTTGAGAACTCTCTCCTCCCATTAGCATAGGAGCATTTTCATTAAAGCGTTACTGCTGTACCACTATGTGTAAACACAAGCCCATCAACCAAACCCCACACTGCCAATTAGAAGCACCCACCTGCCCCCCCCCTCTTTTTTTTCATGGGGGTTTACCGTTCCTATGCCTGGTTTAGTGAGTGAGGTCTAGCTGAGGGTGACCTCGCTCGAGGCAGGCTAAGCGCAGTTCTGCTGCCCTTTACTCACACAAGCAGGAAAACCACTTTCATTACCCCTGCACTCAAGTTTAAATATTTTATTAAGATGATGTTAAAAAAAAAAGTGAACGATACAGAGTTTAAGCATAGACGTTTCTGGTTATCAGGGAATAATGTACAGATTGTCGAGGGTGCAAAGTTTGGTTTCAGATTGGGTGGCATAAGGAATACATAATCTGCAGTATTCTTGATTGGGGATAAAAGGTTGATGGGTCAAAGAACAGACTAAAGGGGTTTGTAACCAAGCACCAGCCGGAATCGATCACTTTAGCGACCCAACTGCGTCTGCTGACAACCTGCGCTAGTGGGTGAGTCTATGCAAATACCGTCCGATGCTGAGGTCTTCTCCCCCCAGCTCATCGCTGGATGTCAGGGGAGAGCTCGTTCAGACATGGGAAATCCCCCAGGCCCTGTAGAATGACCCTGTGTCTCAGCTGCTCACTCACTCCAGGCACAGCCTGTAAGTCTTGCCATTGGGGGGCTGGGAGTGGGGGTCCAGGCAGAGGAGATTCAGCCAGAGAACACAAATCACTTAGTGGCAGGTAACCTCTGGCTTCCCAGGCAGGGCTGCCCAGAGGATTCAGGGGGCCTGGGGCAAAGCAATTTCGGAGGGGCCCTTCCATAAAAAAAAGTCACAATACTATAGAATACTATATTCTTGTGGGGGCCTGGCGCAAATTGCCTCACTTGCTCCCCCCGCACCCCTGGGCGGCCCTGTTCCCAGGGACTGCCAGGCTGTGTCATCTCCTGGTCCAGTATCCTGCAGGGCCACCCGGGGGGCAGGTGGGGCAATTTGCCTGGGGCCCCATGAGCCCTGGCCCGGTGACATTGGGGTGGTCTTCAGTGCTGTCGAAGGGGTGGAGCAACTGAAGGGACCCCCGCTGCCAAAATGCCGTCAAAGACCCGGACCGCTGCCGGGTGAGTACAAGTGCCGCAGTTCGCCCGCTTTGCCCCAGGCCCCCTGAATCCTCTGGGCAGCCCTGGTATGCTGTATCTGCCGGTGGCCAGCGCCAGCTGCTTCCGAGGAAGGGGCCGTAACCCTGCAGCTATCGGGACATCTGCCCCTGGGGAAAGTTATCACCTGGCTCACGGGGCACCTCAGGGAGTTAAGAGAGTCCGGCTATTGCCAACGCTCAGCACACTCTGCATCACTTTTAGGGGTGTGAACGGGCACCGCATGGACGCACGCTGCCCCCTACTGCCGGAGAGGGGAACTTTCCAGGTTGATTTCTACCAGCCGGGCTTCCGTTTGCATTAGTGAAGGCAGGTCAAAGTCCCCCCCCAGTGCTGAGTCTGAGGCCTGGTCCACACTACAGCATTAAATCAATTTAAACAGCGTTAAATCAATTTAACACTGTACCCGTCCACACTACAAGGCACTTTAAATCGATTTTAAGGGCTCTTAAAATCGATTTCTGTGCTCCTCCCCAACGAGAGGAGTAACCCTAAAATCGATATTACTATATCGATTTAGGGTTAGTGTGGACGGAAATCGAAGTTATTGGTCTCATTCTTTTACTGAGCTACCCAGAGTGCACCGCTCCGGAAATCGATGGTAGCCTAGGACCATGGACGCACACCACCGAATTAATGTGCCCTAGTGTGGACGCGTAAAATCGATTTTATAAAACCAGTTTTATAAAACCGGTTTTAATAATTTCGATTTTATGCTGTAGTGTAGATGTGGCCTGAGGCAGCTCGTAGAGCCTGCTGGACTTCATTCCACAGCCTGTCCAGCCCCCAAGGGTGCGTCTACACTGCAAAAACCCAAATGTGCGGTAGCAAGTTTCCAGGTCACACTACAGGGCTAAAAATAGCTGTGCAGACATTCCTGCTTGGGCTGGAGCTCAGGGTCTGAGAGCTGCCCCGAGCTGGGTTTCAAAGCTTGAGCGGGAATATCTATGTGGCTATTTTTTAGCCCTGTTGCACAAGGCCCACAAACCTGAGTCTGTAGACCCAGGGTTTGAGACTTGCGAAGGGTGACCAGACAGCGAGTGTGAAAAATTGGGACAGAGGTGGGGGGTAATAGGAGTCTATGTAAGAAAAAGACCCCAAAATTGAGACTGTCCCTATAAAATTGGGAGAGCTCATGGCTGCAGGTTTTGCGGGGGGTTTTGCACTGCAGATGTATCCCAAGAAACCTCTGTCTTCTGCACAATGAGATGCAGATAAAGCTGGGCAAATAATGGATTTGTTTTGGTACAGTCTGAACCACGTCTGTGCATTCTGAAAACAACATTTATTTTGGGTTGAACTGAAAAATGAAAAAAGAACAGGAGAACTCATGGCACCTTAGAGACTAACAAATTTATTTCAGCGTGAGCTTTCGTGAGCTACAGCTCACTTCTTTGGATGCACAGAAAAATGAAACTCTTTGAAAGTTTTGATGAATCAAAACATTGAAAAAAATAATAATTTGGGGTCAAATTAAACATTTTGTTGGATCCAAAATGAACCGTGGTGTTTTTTCTTCTGAGCATTTTAAGCATTTGCTCAATAAAACGAAAGGAAGTTTTTGAAACTACAAGTCACTTTGAACCAGAAGAATCCAAACATTTTGTTGAAAAAAGGTCAAAAAATGAAACATTTTGGCTTTTTTGGAGTTAGTTTTGGTTTGTTATTTGTACTGAGATAACTTGGCAAAACCGAGATGAATTTGCCAAATATTCTGGTGTCACTGGATCTGCATTTACCTCAGGGGAAAAATGGTTTGTGTGAAAAATTTCACCCAGCTGTATCTATGGAACCTGTGTTTCAGACGGTTCTATTGTGGCAGAGATGTGGAGTTGAGCTTTTCGCTGCCCTGGGCCCAATTTGTGAAGTGCGTTGGGAGATCTTAGGCTTGATGTGATATTCTCTAGGGAGCCAGTGCAGAGAGCGGAGGATGGGAATCCGCATTGCTAAGCAAACATGATGTCGGGCTTTGAAATCTCGTTATATTGTCCTGTGGGAGCTGGCTTCATGCTCAGATTGATTGCACTGCTATAGTACAGATTGAAGGTAACCAGACCACATATTGATGCAGCCCGTAATCAGTATTGTCAACCCCAAGTGTTTAAAAATCATGGATTGGGTCCCCGAAAAATGAAATTGGCTTCAAAATTTTGAAGGTTTTTAAAAAATAAATTTTAGAGGGTACTTTTATTTGACTTATGGTTTCTGAGCATTTAGGGTTCACTCTGATCATGTTTTCAACCAAACAGGCAACGAATTTGCGTTATAAAACAAATGCTTAGATTCTTATGTAATCACATGAGTCCGGGAGCTGGCGCTTTAAGAAAAGCGCCAAATATTGTGAAGCTTGTGATAGAATTGTGAGAGTTGGCAACACTGACAATGATTTAATTCTTACACACACAACTTTGGCTTGCAGCTAGGGCTAGCCAGAAATCTTTCCTCTCCTGAGGGAGGGAAAAATAATTTTTGTCAAATTTTTCAAGGGGAAAAAAATTGATGTTTTGTGAAAAACAGGAAAAACCCACCATGTTTTGTTTTCGGGTCGGCAACAGAAAACTGATTTTTATCTGATATTGATTTTTTCCCCCTTGAAAAACTGCTGTAAACCAAATGAAAAAATATCAGCTGAAATCTGAAGCATGTTCAGATTTTGGCCCAAATTTGCTCTTCAGTGAAAAGTCAAAACTTTTCAGGGAAACCAGAAAAAAACATCCTTCGTTTAACTGAAAATCTAAATTTCCATCAGAAAATTCTAGTGGTAAGAAGGCAACCTGCCCTAGGGCTGCAGTGAGCAGATTGCAGGACATCCTGCCAGGCTGAGCTGGGGAAAGCAAGTTAATTAGCAGGGAAATGATTCCACCCCATCTATGCTGCAGCAGCTCCCTCTTCAACCTCAGTTACTTCCCTTCTACCCCCAGCTACAGCAGCTCATTGTGGGCAAACAACAGGCTGTATGAGGTGTTTGTCTGGGGAGGAGCAGGAGGTCTGAGGAGGAGCTGCATGTATCAGGGACTCAACTGGATCCTATTGAACGGGGCTGTCCCTACATTCATCTCGGTGCAATTAGCTACCACCCTGACTCAGTGCATTCTATTCATTTCCTGTGGGAGGAAGGTTGCAGGATGGAGTCTCAGCCGATTGCTAAAATGATTTGCAGTGTCACCAGTGGAAGCAGGACAGAGAGCGATGGGCTCAGAGGCCAAAGGCCTTTGGGAAGTGTCAGAGATTTAGATCAGGTTTTAAAAGCCTCCCACTGGTGGGATGCCCGGGAGGAAGATTCAGTGGGCACTGAGGTAAGAGAATCTCTGTGTGTGTCTTCAGGGCCATGCTCAGGGGTGTCGGAGCGTAGGTCCACACAGTGGGAAGTCCCGTAAGAAGAGGGGTGGGGAAAAGGGGTCAGACCAAGACAGCGAAGTGGCAGCCAGAGGACTGTGTCCAGTTTTTGGTCACCGATGTGTAGAAAGGATGTAAAATTGGAAGGGATCCAGAGGCAAGCGACAAAGAAGACCCAAGGGATGGAACACAAGCCCTGTGAGCAAAGGCTGACGGAACTGGGTATGTTTAGTTTGGAAAAGAAGATAGAAGGGGGCCTCTGACAGCAGACTTCAAGTACTTGAAAGGCTGCCATAAAAAAGATGGAGAAAAGTTGGTCCGTCTTGCCACAGAGGCAGAACAAGAGGCAATGGATTCAAACAGCAGCATGGCAGGTCTCGTTTAAATCTCAGGAAAAGCTACCTAACTGGAAGAACAGCAGGGCAGTGGAACAGACGCCTCGGGAGGTGGTGGAAGCTCCTTCGCTGGAGGTCTTCGAAAGGAGGCTGGAGCCATCTGTCCTGGATGGTTTAGACATAACAAATCCTGCATCTTGGCAGAGGGTTAGAGTGGGTGACCCTTGTGGTCCTGTCTAACCCTATGGTTCTGTGAACCCAGCCCTCTCCTCTGAATGGGTTTGACACCTCCGAGCTGGAGGGACAGGATGTAGCTAGCAGAGAGCTGCAGAAGGAGATGGGGAATGCTGTTGTTAGGCCTGAATAAAGATATAGCAGACAAAACCAGGTATGCCAACCTGACCAAAGTCAGGCTAACAGAGGTTTGTGGGTAATCCCTGAGTGGAAAACACTGAAAAGCAGCAGCATGTCTCACAAGCGCTGGGAAAAAGTGAGATAAAAGAGAAGCTGCATTCCTGGCATAGTACCAGATGTGCTGTGTTCGGGCAGCTCCTTCGAAGAACTGATAAGAGCCCTAGTTTCCCAGCCTCCTTGTTTTCACTCCCTGGTTTTGTTCTTTGTTTGTTTTTAACTCCCCTACATTTCTAACTTTAGGCATGCATGTATACTAAAGGTGTCTAGTTTCTAGTTGTTAGAAGAAGGGGGTGGGTTGTTCCAGTGAATAATTTATGACGCAATGAAACTGTCTATATAGGCTTATACTAAGATGTAAGAGGGGGCTGGTTCTCTCTGGAGACGAGCTGCTCTCTATTGATGCGTGCACTTGTCAATAAAGAGCTTTTGATCGGACCTTGCTGGTGTTGCCTGTCTCTCTCGCGGTCAGACAACGAACTTTGCCGTCGGGGTTAGAGTCCCTGACACTGTGGATGGGTGTGGGGGGGGGGCAGTGACATGGTGTGGGGCAGAGTGGGGCAAATGCATGTGGGGTGGAAGGAGGACGGTGCGGAAAGGCCCTAGTGAGACCACAGATGCAAATCAGAGCTCTGTCTGGCAGATCGGCCAGGGGCTGCTGGATTGTCCCTGGGAGAAGGGACCCTGGAGGGACATGGCACTGGGACAGAGGTGCCCATGGGAACAGTTCCTTTTTCCCCTCAAACCGCCTGCCTTGGGGGGCTGGGTTAGCAACGGCTGCGCTGATGATTTGTTATAAGCTGATGTCCAGGTGCTCAGAGCATTGGCTCCCCCCATCTCTGCCAGCCACAGTATGGATTCATCCATCGCTTACTGGGAATGGGTGGGGTTCATGGAGACCCCCCAGGGCTGGCGCTGGGGACGTCTCTGCACTGCTGGCATCTGGCCCTGTGCTATACTCAGCTCCCCACTAGGCACACCTTGCTGGGGTGAACAGTTACTAACAGCTGTAGCACCTGGAGAAAGACCACAACTGAGATTTTTCTGGGTGCAGCACAGACACAGGAAGAGACAATTCTCCCTGCCCTGTAGAATCAGGTGACCTGAGCTGTAGAGACTTTATGACTTGGCCAAGGTCACACCAAGAGTGTGTGGTGGAGTCAGGAATTAAATCTAAATTTTCCAGGTACCGTGGCAACGGCTCGAGTGCCGAGCCAGCCTTCTTCACAACATGGCTGCCCCTGCCAAAACTGCTCAACACATCCAGAGACTTTGGCTTTGTTCTGGGATCAGGTTGTACTGGTTTCACAAAAGGTGCATTTTTAAAGGTTCAAAACCCAGCCCGACTCCCCGTGTTCCCAGTCAGGGAAATGAAACGAATTGTTTCCCTTTTGTAACCAAAGCAAGTGGCGTTAAAAGCCTCCACATCTTAATTGAGACACGCTCTGTGCCTGTCCCTCCTCCAGCTAGTCCATCATTCCTCACTAGAAGAATTGCCAGTGTGGATTTTCATAACATTAATTGTTCCTCTCCTTGTTCCCAGGCATTAACGAGCAGTGACATAACTCACAACGTTAGTATTTAAGGCATCATCTCACTTAGTGGAGAATAGTTCATATCTCAGAGCGATTGTTTCAGGCTGTCTGCAGACTCAGACAGAAGTCACAGCACCCGTTATACTTGGGGCAGTTCCTATAGGAATTGCTGGACTGGATCAGATCAGATTCAAGATCCATCTAAGCCAGGGCCTTGCCTCTGGCCAGTAACAGATGCTTCAAAGGCAAATGTAAGTGCAACAGGAGATGTGCGTTAATCTGCCCACCATAATAGGGCATACCTTGGTCTCTAATAGTTAGATTGAGCTATGTATGCCCTGAACCTGGAGGTTCCCTGCCACAATTTGTTAGCATTAACTGTTGTAACTCAGGGGGCTCTTTTTATCCATAAAAGGGTCCAATCCTTTTTGAAGTTGCAAAGTTCTTAGCCCTGACATCTTCCTGTGGCAATGAGTTCCACAGTCTAATTATGTAAAATTACAAGTAACTCAGCCTAGATGCACTGCAGTCACGTAATCTAGCCTGGACAGAGGAAAACTGGTTAAATTCTCCTTCAGACCAGCTGGGTGTCTGGGATCAGGGCCAGCTCCAGGCACCAGCGAACAAAGCAGGTGTTTGGGGTGGCCAAGGGGAAGGGGCGACACGTCCAGCTCTTCGGCAGCAATTCGGCAGTGAGTCCCTCGGTCCCTCTCAGAAGGAAGAGCCTGCTGCCAAAGTGTCACCGAAGAAGAAAGCGGCGCAGTGGAGCTGCCGCCGAAGTGCCGCCAATCGCTTTTTCTTTTCCCCCTACCGCTTGGGGCAGCAAAAACCCTGAAGCCGGCCCTGTCTGGGATGGAGGTGTGGCCACCCACTTGGAGTCAATGGGGCCAGATCTCCAAGTGGGTGGCCACACTTCCATCCCAGACAGGATCTGGTGTTTGTTGTCCTGTGGCTCTCAGTGACCTGTGGAGAGGGAATGATTTAAATCATGGCTGAGGGACATACGGCTGCTCTGGGAGAGGAAGCTGTAAACCAGCTGCTCTCAGACTCTGCCAGCTGGGGGAGCTGGGGGACAGTGATCTCTGTGCAGGGCTGGTATAAAAACTACTGAGCAGGGGAGAAACTTTTGTTACCTTTTGAGGGTGGGTTTTTCTGTGACCTAAAAAGCCAGGGCTTGGATTGACCCAGTTAATGGTGCTCAGGGCTTTGTCCTGAGCCAGAGGCAGCTGGAGAGGCACCGTGTGTGTAACTGAGCCTCGCGTGTGGGTGTGTAGTCAGTAAACACAGTGACTGGGAACTCCCCTGTGCCTGTGTGGATGCTACACACTATTTTGTTGTGCAAAGAGCAAAAGACACAGCATAGTCCCTGCCCAGGGGAGTTTATTATCCAAATAGACAAGACAGGGGGAGGGGAAGAGATGGGCCCAAGGTCACGCAGCAGGGAGGGGGCTGAGACAGGGATTGAAACCCAATTTTCAGAGTCATACTTAAGCCCTTTCGTTTTCAGTTTAAACTGATTTTTACCAAAAAATTCCGGGTTTTACAAAAAATATTTTTCATTTTTTTCTGATTTTTTAACCCTACTTTTGTATCATTCATATATGTAAAAAATAACTTGTTTTATGAGGAAAATACAATACATTGTGTGCAATCTATGTATTATGATCGTACATTAGTCTGTGTGTATATGCAAAGCTGCCTGTTGAAGTAAGGCCATGTATTAGTCTAGAAGACACACACAATGAACAAACAGGCATGAATGCAAGCTCTGAATGTACTGCTGAATCTCACGCCCACCACGTGCACATTACAAGCTGTTAGCAGATAACAGTTTCGAGATCTGACACCCTAAAGGGGAAAGAAAAGGAAAGTCTGTCGCAGAATACGGTTCAGAACACGAGTATTCAAAAGTTTTAAAACAACAAAAACAGGAGAAAAGGATGAAGTTGAGTGCAGGCGCTACAACTGATGCGACCCAATTATTAAATGTAAACAGTTATAGGCCAATAGTTCTAAGTCTATAACAGTAACTGTTTGCTCAGATGAAAAGGTTGTTTTGAAGATTAGAGACATGTTGTTTTCTTAGACTCTGAGGTGGCCTTGTGTTTTGAGTTCCCTTTCAGTCCTGCAGCAAACCGCACTGATGAACAGAATTCAAAGCATTAATCTTTCACACATACAGAATGGGAAGAGACTGTCTAGGAAGGAGAACGGCAGAAAGGGATCTAGGGGTTATAGTAGACCACAAGCTAAATATGAGTCAACAGTGTGATGCTGTTGCAAAAAAAGCAAACGTGATTCTGGGATGCATTAACAGGTGTGTTGTGAGCAAGACACGAGAAGTCATTTTTCCACTCTACTCTGCGCTGGTTAGGCCTCAGCTGGAGTATTGTGTCTAGTTCTGGGCACCGCATTTCAAGAAAGATGTGGAGAAATTGGAGAGGGTCCAGAGAAGAGCAACAAGAATGATTAAAGGTCTTGAGAACATGACCTATGAAGGAAGGCTGAAAGAACCTTGGGTTTGTTTAGTTTGGAAAACAGAAGACGGAGTGGACATGATAGCAGTTTTCAGGTATCTAAAAGGGTGTCATCAGGAGGAGGGAGAAAACTTGTTCACCTTAGCCTCTAATGATAGAACAAGAAGCAATGGGCTTAAACTGCAGCAAGGGAGATTTAGGTTGGACATTAGGAAAAAGTTCCTAACTGTCAGGGTGGTTAAACACTGGAATAAACTGCCTAGGGAGGTTGTGGAATCTCCATCTCCGGAGATATTTAGGAGTAGGTTAGATAAATGTCTATCAGGGATGGTCTAGACCAGGGATCCCCAATGCGGTGCCTGTTGGCACCATGGCACCCGCAGGGGCATCTGCACCTGCCGAAATGTCAGCGGCAAGTGGCGTCATCGAGAGGCATCACCGCCGAAAAGGTTGGGGACCACTGGACAGTATTTGGTCCTGCCGTGAGGGCAGGGGACTGGACTCGATGACCTCTCGAGGTCCCTTCCAGTCCTAGAATCTATGAATCTCTGGAATATTTTCCCCCCTGTCTTTCCGTTCACCAAAACAAATCCTGATATTTACCCAGAAAAATTATTAATTGGTTTTTGCCATGATTTTCACCTGTTTTTTTGCTGTGGTAACACTGATAAATTCCCAGGGAAAATGAAACCTCCCTAGGCAATTTATTCCAGTGCTTAGCAGCATCGCAGCAGGACTAGCGGAGACATGGAAAATAATGGAGTTCATCATCAACTCTATCCGTTCATCTCTCCCCCTGCACCACCCTGCCATTACTGCTCGGCATCCTCAACAGGCAATGGGAGAAGGAGTGGGCAGGCTCAGGAGCTAAAAGGCAGGAGGGCTGAAATGCTACAGATGCTCACTGCATGAAATTGATGCAATGCATTTAACTTGCTGCAGCTTCTTGGACTCAGAGTAAGTGGTGGCTTGTGTCCTGGGGAAATTTGTGGGGTGGGGGTGGGAGTGCTTCCCATCTGTCTGGAAGTTTGCCCCAGTGGGATGCCAGGGAGCTGGAGAGGTGGGACTGGACATTTTGCAAAATTCTTCTAAAATAATTTTTTTTTAAACAATCCCTTCTGTGGAAAGTATCGCATAGCTGACCATTAATTCCTGTTTGGAACCCACAGACTCATTCTCTCACTCTCTCTCCACTGGAATTTTCCATGGGAGGGAAATCATAGTTCTAAGTCTACAACAGTAACTGTTTGTTCAAATGAAAAGTTTTATTGGGGGATTAGAGACATGTGACCTTGTGTTCTGAGTTCCCTTTGAGTCCTGCAGCAAACCGCATTGATGAACAGAATTCAAAGCATCAATCTACGGAATACTCCCCCCGTCTTTCTGCCCACCAAAACAAACCCTGATATTCACCCAGAAAAATTATTAATTGGGTTTTGCCCTGATTGTCACCTGTTTTTTTGCTGTGGTAACACTGATAAATTCCCAGGGAAAATGAAAGCACCCTAGGCAATTTATTCCAGTGCTTAGCAGCATCGCAGCAGGGCTAGCGGAGACATGGAAGATAATGGAGTTCATCATCAACTCTATCCGTTCATCTCTCCCCCTGCACCACCCTGCCATTACTGCTCGGCATCCTCAACAGCCAATGGGAGAAGGAGTGGGCGGGCTCAGGAGATAAAAGGGGGGGGCGCTGAAATGCTGCACTGTGTCAATCTCTGGATCCTGCAGATGCTCTCTGCATGAAACTGATGCAATGCATTTAACTCGCTGCAGCTGCTTGGACTCAGGGTAAGTGGTGCCTTGTGTCCTGGGGAAATTTGAGGGGGGGCTGGGAGGGGTTAGTGGATTTCTTAAAGGGATGTGGTTGCTGGAGGCAGAAGAGGGAAAACCCCCTTCAAGCCCCCAGGGGTGTGGGGGAAACACCCGAAAGGGACTGAGGGTTGGACACCTGGGGGGAGCGGATCCGAGGGAGGAGAAAAGGTTCGTTCAGGGGGGTGAATTGGCCCAGCCAAGCAGGCGGCAATGCTGGGCTTGGTGGCATTTCTCTGTGTCAGGCTGACTGGGAAGCAGGGCCGGCTTTAGGAAGTGCGGGGCCCAATTTGACCATTTTTGGCGGGGCCCTGGCAGGGATGACTTAAAAAAAAAAGCGGAAAAAAAAGCCTTCCATTTCTTTCATGTATTATTTACTTTCCATAACTATATAAATAATAAAATTATATAATATGTACATTGCATCATATATGCTGTTGATTGGTTATTAATGACTGCCGTTTCACATGTGTGGGTCCCAGCTGCTCTCTGCCCCCCTCATTGAAGCAGGTGTGCAGGGTTACTGCCCTGGGAACTGCAGGGCACAAGTGGACATGGGGCTGGCTGGAGGCAGGGCAGGGGCTGACTGGCGGTAGGGTCTGGCTGCAGGCAGGGCAAGGGGTGTGGGGCTGGTTGGAGATAGGGGGTGTGGGGCGGGCTGGCTTCAGGCTGGGCCACGGGGGGGATGCAGCAGGGGTTGGCAGGGCTGGAGACAGAGGAGTGTGAGACTGGCTGGCTTCAAGCAGGGGGGTGCGGCAGGGGTTGGCCGGAGACAGGACAGGGTGTGCAGGGCTGGTGCAGGCAGCAGTGTGTGTGGGTCTGGTTGGCTTTGGACAGGGCCGCAGGGGTTGACTGGAGACACAGCAGGGGGTTTGACAGGAACTGGCTGTGGATGTGGGGTGCAGAGCTGGCTGCAGACAGGGGGAGCAGGGCTGGTGTGGGCAGGGCAGGGGGTGAAGCAGAGGCAGCTGGAGCCCCAGCCCTTTAAATAGCCCCCAAGCTCCCTGCTATCCCAGGGCTTTGGGGGCTATTTAAAGGGTCCGGGGCTCCCCAGCTTCTGCCCCGCCCTGGACCGTTTAAATAGCCACGGGAGCCCTGGGGAATGCATGGGGGTGGTAGGGCTCTGGCGGATATTTAAAGGGCCGGGGTGGCAGAGGCAGCTGGAGCCCTGGCCCTTTAAATAGCCCCCGGAGCCCCTCACTACCCTAGGGCTCTGGAGAGTATTTAAAGGCCCGGAGCTCCAGCCGAGAGAGCGGGGCCACGGGGCTTGCTGCGCTCTGGCCGGAGCTCCAGCCGGGAGAGTGGGGCTTGCCGCACTCCGGCTAGGACTCCAGTCAGGAGAGCGGGGCCGTAGGGCTTGCCGCACTCCGGCCAGAGCTCCAGCCGGGAGAGCGGGACTTGCCACGCTCTGGCCGGGGCTCCAGCCAGGAGAGTGGGGCCGTGGGGCTTGCCGCGGTCCCGCCTACGCTTCGCTTAAGGGAGCGGGACCGTGGAAGACCCCTAAGTAGATCGCAGCCAGGAACCCGGGGTAAGTTTAAAAAAAAATGTCTAAGGGTGCTGGGCCCGATTCCTGGGAATCGGGCGAATCGGCCTAAAGCCGGCCCTGCTGCGAAGCTGCAGCTGATCGGTTGCAGGATGGCAGGGGTTGGTCTGGGGATCAAAGACCCGGGTGCTGGCAGCACCTTCCAGCATCACCGCCCCCAGCTCAGCTCTGGCCCTGTCCCAGGGGAGCTTAGCAGGTTGGCACCTTGTGTGATTGATCGCCCAGAGGTAAAGAAATGAGTGTGTGTGGGGAGAGGGGGAGCACAGAGCCCTGTGGGGGGATGGGACATTATGGGGTGCTGGTGTGTGGGGAGGGGGAGCACAGAGCCCTGTGGGGGGATGGGACTTTCTGGGGGATTGTGTGTGGGGAGGGGGAGTACAGAGCCCTGTGGGGGGATGGGACATTATGGGGTGCTGGTGTGTGGGGAGGGGGAGCACAGAGCCCTGTGGGGGGATGGGACATTCTGGGGGATGGTGTGTGGGGAGGGGTATGCACAGAGACCCTGGCTTGGGGGCAGAATAGGAGATCCTTGTATCTGGGGAAGGAGGAATTTGGGGGCACACAGAGCCCCTGGCACAGTGGAGGGAGTTGCTTGGTGTCCCTACAATAAAGGAGGATGGGAGCTGTGTGGGGGTGGGGGAGGTGGGAGGGGTGAATGCAGGTACCCCATGGTGTGTGCAGGGAGCTTGGCCTGCACAGGCTAGGAAGTGTGGGACCCCTGATGGGGTTTAGGGCAATGTGTGTGTCTGTTTTCCTGGGGGCTGCGAGGAGGCAGGGCTGTCACAATAACACAGGGTGATTTCCATTAGCCTAGTGCCTGCTTGTCTCCATCCAGCTGCCTGGATGTACCTCTGCTGGGCCACACCCTAATCCCAGGCCCTGCCTTAATTTGGAAACCCCCAGTCCCTTTCACCTGCTTTGGGGGGCCCCACAGGCCCAGAGTGTCCTGGGGGATTAGCAGGAGACTTGGCGCCGGGAGCAGGAAGCGGAATCCTGACCCCTGCTGCCAAGCCCCCCCCCGCTAATCCCCTGGGCCTGTCTGTCGCTGGGGGAGGGGGCTTGGGAGAAGAGGTGGGAAGAAATGGGGCAGGGGCACAGGGAGGTGTCCCGGGCCTGGCACCACCACCCCCAGGAACGCACAGGCAGCCCAGCTGGGGGATAGCATAGAAGCAAGCAGCTGCATCGGGCACCATGAAAACTGGGGCGGCTGCATATTCTGTGTATGCCTAAGGACAGCACTTGGCATATGTTGGTTCTGCTGAATATCCAGAGGCTGGTGGGAAAGGGCTAAATGCACAGAGGTAGTGGGAAGTCCCTGGAATTATTTATTCATCTCAGGATTCGCCCCTCCGTCCCCCACTGGTTTTTAGTTTTGACAGTACAATCCCTTGCTTCCAATGACAAAGATAATGTGTATGAAGTTGATACTGGGGTCTCAAAGATATTAAATGCATCTACGGCGGCTGTTGCACAAAAATAGTAAATGTTGACATAGTTCATGATTTTTGAAGCCAGTCTCATGACCGTTACTCGTGATGTTTGAGCCCTTGGGTTATTTAGGAATATTGAAATGTTAGCAAAGGATGACACTTGCCCTCTGGGGGCTGGCTCGTCATGGGATAAAAGGGAAGGTCCTTTCATGGATTGAGAACTGGTTAAAAGATAGGGAACAAAGGGTAGGAATAAATGGGAAATCCTCAGAATGGAGAGGGGTAACTGGTGGTGTTCCCCAAGGGTCAATCCTAAAACCAATCCTATTCAACTTATTCATAAATGATCTGGAGAAAGGGGTAAACAGTGAGGTGGCAAAGTTTGCAGATGATCCTAAACCACTCAGAATAGTTAAGACCAAAGCAGACTGTGAAGAACTTAAAAAGATCTCACAAAATGAAGTGATTGGGGAACAAAATGACAAATGAAATATAATGTGGATAAATGTAAAGTAATGCACGCTGGAAAAAATAACCCCAACTATACATACAATATGATGGAGACTAATTTAGCTACAATGAATCAGGAAAGAGATCTTGGAGTCATCGTGGATAGTTCTCTGAAGACATCCACGCAGTGTGCAGCGGCGGTCCAAAAAGCAAACAGGATGTTAGGAATCATTTAAAAAGGGATAGAGAATAAGACTGAGAATATCTTATTGCCCTTCTATAAATCCGTGGTGCCCCCACATCTTGAATACTGCATACAGATGTGGTCTCCTCACCTCAAAAAAGATATACTGGCACTAGTAAAAGTTCAGAGAAGGGTGACTAAAATGATTAGGGGGTTGGAACAGGTCCCATATGAGGAGAAATTAAAGAGGTTAGGACTTTTCAGCTTGGAAAAGAGGAGACTAAGGGTGGATATGATAGAGGTCTATAAAATCATGAGTGGTGTGGAGAAAGTGAATAAGGAAAAGTTATTTACTTGTTCCCATAATATAAGAACTAGGGGCCACCAAATGAAATGAATAGGCAGCAGGTTTAAAACAAATAAAAAGAAGTTCTTCTTCACACAGCACACAGTCAACCTGTGGAACTCCTTGCCTGAAGGAGGTTGTGAAGACTAGGACTATAACAAGAGTTTAAAAGAGAACTGGATAAATTCATGGAGGTTAAGTCCATTAATGGCTATTAGCCAGGGTGGGTAAGGAATGGTGTTCCTAGCCTCTGTTTGTCAGAGGGTGGGGATGGATGGCAGGAGAGAGATCACTTGATGATAACCTGTTAGGTTCACTCCCTCTGGGGCACCTGGCGTTGGCCACTGTTGGCAGACAGAACACTGGGCTGGATGGGCCTTTGGTCTGACCCAGTACGTCCGTTCTTATGGCTCAGCCTCTGATCCCGTTTCCTAATGTTGCACTTTTCTTGTCTTGCAGGGTGCTGAAGGTGGTTTGATCTTGGCGGAAGGGATTGCGATTTGTTACTTACCAAACATCAGCCTGCTCGGAGCTATACGGACTAATTAAACCCCAAACCCCTTCGCCCTGAAGAGCTTACAGTGGAAATAAATGATGACTGGATGAGATGTATAAACAAGTGTCCTGTGCTCTTCTGGTATCAGTTGTTTGTGTTCCAACCCAGGAATACAAACTATAGATCTGATCTGAGCGGCGCGTCTGTGAAGGAACACAGATGTCACTCTAGCATTCGCTACTAAACCTGCTGTTCCAGCCCTGCCTCTCAGGGGTAGCAGCCAAGTTGAAGGTGGGTGGAATTTCCTATTCCAGGTGTAGGGAGCTTAGGAGGTGTCTGCTGTTCGTCACTGCAGAGTCTGGGCCTCCCAAACTAGGAATGAAATATTCCCTCACCAAGCAAGTGTTATCACGTGTTGGTAGGTGAAGGCCAGAGAGATGAACTGACTAGCCCAAGGTCATGCCAGGAGCTTGTGACATTGCTGGAAACTGAACCAAGACCTTCTGGTCAGCAGACCAGTGCTATCACTATCCTTTGTTGGGACTGAGAGGTAAGATATAGAGGGTAGCACGAAAGGGCACATCTACGCTGCAACGTAAGCCCAGGGTTATTAGAACTGAAGTGAGCAGATCCGGGGTGTGTTAACGTAGGACAATGGTTCCCAGACTGGGGTTTGTGAAATGTTACAAGAGGTTCTCGAGGGGGGATTCCCTAATGGCGGACAGAGCTGTCCCTAGGGACCCCAGGCAGCACAGGGCCAGCAGCCCGGAGCCCCTGGACTTCCAAGAGCTAAGCAGATCAAAGCGAGCATCTCTGTCGCACTGGGGAGATTTAAACTTCAAGACTCCTTAGAAGAAATGAAAAGGGAGGTGGATATTTTTTTGCTGTTTTTGAAATTAAATAGGCAGCTAGTGCTGTTTTTAAATTATTATGAAGAACAAGTATAAGTTTTGTTGTTACGTGCGTTGTTTGCCTGGACTGCTCAAGACCTGAATGCTTGTGTAGGAGAAACTCTTTGGGTTGGCTTCTTAAATACCTTCCTGCTGTTTCACATCTGATACTCCTTGATGAAACACAGAAGCCTTGTCTTAGAACAGGCTTAGTCAAAGTGATGCAAGCTACGAAAGTGAGATCTTGGAAGAGTGTTGCTGTTTTCATAATGTAATACGTAGTGTGCAATAAGAATGTCATAAAAACAAATTTTATGTTTCCCAGATCACTGCTTTTATAACTTATACTCAGGTAAAGGAGAAAATCCCTGGAGATATTCATTTTTAGGAGGGGGCTTGCAAGGCTTGACATTTTAGTGAAAGAGGTTCGCAGGTTGTTAAAATTTGGGAACCACTGACCTAGGACTTGAGCGTCTACACTTGTTTGTAACCCAGGTTAGCAATTGTTCAACCCTGGGTCCCGCCCCAGGGCTCCATTGTCTGCAATGCACTGTGCAGGCCTGAGTCCAACCACCCATATCCCAGACTTCCTAGCGCCCTGCCAGAATGAGGCCGCTCTAGTCCTTTGGTAGTGCAGTGTGGGAAAACTTGACTGTCCAGAGGACAAAGAAAGTCGGCCTGTGGGATTGTGGGATACTATTGGCGGACTCCCAGACCACAGGTCCAGTGGGACTACGTCTACACAGCAAAGCAATAGGCCTTGAACCGTGGGTCCTGGCTTGAATCAGGTTCAGCTCTTCTTCCCTAGTGGAACCCTGGGTTAGCGTGATTTGTGTGTTGATGGAAGCGGGGTTTCCCTTGAGCCTGAGTTTGAACCCTGCGCTTACATTGCAGTGTGGACATACTAGAACCTGATCCCAAACCCCATGTTTCTGTTAAGGTCACTGAGTGCTAGATCCGGGCTGGCAGAACCACAGTAGGTGGGTAACAGCCTGAGCTTGGGCTAATGGGGATTTGTCTTCTAGGAGACTTTAAATGACTTGTGTTTATAACGAGGCTTGGCGGAGGTTGACGATTTTCATAATTTTGACAGATAATATTGATGTTTATTTTTAGGCTTTTTAATTTTTATCCATTGTTAAATGTTCACAGCTGTGCAAAATTATGGGTTGTAAGCCTTTTAAAAATGTTTATTTAAATGCTCACAGTTGTGGGAAATTTAATTGGGGGGGCAGACAATAGTTAATGATAATAGATGTTGAAATTTAAACAGTTAAAGCTTTGTAACCTTTAAAACACAAATTTTAACATCTCATGTCAAAACATACAAAGGAAATACACGTCAAACAAACCCTAATCAGTTCTCAAGCAGCATTTTCCTTACTTTACCTGTCTTTGAAGCTCCATAATCTGGCTGGAAATATTTTGTCCTGAGTTTGTGCATGTGCTGTGAAATTGACCTTTATTGACAGTGGCAGATAAAAATCAAATCTTTCTGAGCCTATTTATACTGCATGAATGGCTCCGGGAGAAAAGCTGGCTGGGGATAAAGAGGACTTTCAGGAGCCTGGAAAATGGTTTCCTTTGCAGAATATTCTCTGCTTCCAAGCAGGTGCAGAGGGGTGTGTGTGCGCATGTGTTTGTGTCCACAAATGTGTATGTCTGTGTTGTCCTAGTTTGTGTCCTTGACCCGTGTGTGTGTGTGGGTGTTTTCAGTGTCCTCATTCATTCCCCAAAATAAGTCTCATCCCTTCCCTGCCATTGTGTCCTCTGTGGTTCCTAGTATGTGTGAATTCCCCTGTCTTGCGGGGGGGGTGGGGGTGGGGGTGGGGGAGAGGGGTATGTGCCTGCCTTTTGCACCCCCTCTCGTGTGTGTGTTCTCCCACAGTAGACACTTGGGGAGAAGAGCTCATAATGGAAGAAAGAGGACCTGGTTTCAGGAGAGATCTATCTACACCTGTAATATGAGAGACTCAGGAATCCAAGCCAGCTTATGCTCCAATATGTCTGTTAGCCTTTAAGGTGCCACAGGACTCTTTGATGCTTTTTAAAGATCCAGACTAACACAGCTCCCCCTCTGATACAAGCCAGCTGTGTGTGTGTCCGTCCCTGTCTCCACTGCCCCCTACTCTGTTCCTCCTGAAGATCAAGGTAACCCCCTGCTGCGAAGCTCCATTCCAGACAGGACATGTAAGCCATGCTCTGTAGCCAATGCACTTTGCTTCTCTGCTTTAAAGAGTCCTTTGTTTGCTTCCCCCAGCATGCTCCCTATGCGGCTGCTAAGAGACCATCTGCCTTCCACCCCTCCCCTGCTCCCAGCACACCAGGACCACAACAGGCACTTTGTGAACAGCTGCTCTCACACCCACCCATTGCTGCTTCTAAATGCCAGATGCTTGGACCTAAGATCATTGAGAGCACACCACTCAGGGCAACCACACAGGGGTTCTCCTCTGTTTAGTTATGCTGGGTTCCCCTGAGACCTCTTCCCCTCAGCTCCCCAAGAACGACTCTGGGCTGATCACTCCGGCGTCTGATTTGGCAGATGGCAAAGCTACGCTGCCTTGATCAGACTCAAGTGTAGGGGGTGGGTATAGGGCATATCACACATCCAAAATTACACATATCGCCAACTTACCCAAGTATCACATATCCCAAGTTACACGCCAACCTCTTCCTTTGTACATTACATTGCATTCATGAGCCATCGCTTCACATTTTGGAATTGGCTTGGTTCCTTTGGAGGAACCAATCCCTGTACAGCAAGCTCTACCCACGCACTATGTTCGACTTTACTCTTTACCTCTTTACATATTTACGCTCCTGACTTCCCTTGTCCACTGTTTTCTTGCTGTTAACAACTGGTTCCCCGGGGGTTCTCCCTCTTATCATAGCTCTCTCAGACACTCTCTCTTGTAGCTTACTGTCCCATTTGCTTATCTTAGCGCAAACATTTCTGCTGCTCTAGTTACCTCCCTAATCTTGTCTTCCAAGAAATGAGGCCTCCGCATGTATCATAACTTGTAGCTGAACATGAGTAATGTTGGCTTATCGCATGGAAATTCTTCACATGCATCATTTTATCTGCTGTAAAATGCCCTTTCAGTTGACCTAAAGCTATTTGACCCCATTTCACCAAATAGTTTGGCCATTCCCTTCCCCACCACCCCTTGACCCCATTCACAAAATAGTGGGGTGGGGGTTAGATGCTGTCATAACCACTGGACTAAAAGTTCTATGGGGAGCACGTTCAGAGGGGATGGAGCAGTGATTTCTCCCTCCTCGGTGACTGGTTCCATAGCTTGGTGGCTGGGAGAGTCTCACATGCTCTCTGGCCAGTGAAGGTCTGAGTACTTTATATGGCATCAGCAGGAGAGATTGGGAGGTACCTGCCCTAGGACAACCCACAGCCTGACCATCTCCCAGGAACTGTTCTAACCGCAGGGATAACGGTGCACAACCACCTCCGTCTGTTTTGTGGATCTTGTCCTGTAAAAAGGCCGGGGAAGAGGGGTCCTGGTGATTCCGTCTCTTCCTCAGGGGTAGCTGCTGCTAACTTGATCATGTTAGACCCCCCCTGCTCCCCAGCCTGATCCCTGGCGCTCCAGTGGCTGCTCCCACCCCTGCTCTTGTCTCTGTCCCCAGCAGCTGCGAGCCGGCCCCTGCCCCCAGGAAAGAGATCAGTCTCTGCAATATTTCTATTGCGGAGGGGGTGCTCTCGCATGCCCCCCTTCCCCACCCACAGCTGTTCTGCCACCCTGCCAGGGGGCCGGGTTACAGAAATACTTGCAGGAACTAAAATAATACAAGACGCTGCCAGGTAAATGACTCTGGAGAAGTACCAGACCCCGGGAAATGACGAAAACTGAATTTGATCGGATTCAACTGTCTGTCTGTTGTTCATTTATCTTCTCCTGCTTGTTTTTTTTCCTGTTCTTTCCTGACAACTAATACAAATGTCTGTGTGCATGCATATATGGTTGCTAGGAGTCAGGCCAACGAATAACAGGTGCATCACATTGTATCCTGTTTTTTGTGCTTTTTAAACAAATTTGTTAGCCAAGTTCTTAGTTTCTAGTCTGTTTTTCTTCAGGAGACGAGTCTGGGTTGGGTTGGGAAAGGTTTTAGGCAGACGCTGTGCAATGACACAGGCTGCCGGGTGTCTTGACTGGTCTTCTAAGCACAGGCCTGGGGCTGTTCGTCCTCCAGAAGCAGCCAGTGCATTGAGTCCAGCATGGGCGTAAGCTGACAGCTCTGTCTCATAGTCCTGGGACATCAGCTGGCCTCAGTTCCAGACCCGTCCATTGCCACAGGCTCACTGCACATCATGCCCCCACAGAGTTTGGTGCCAGGCTGTGTATCCACATTGCAGGTGGACAGAGCGACTTTGGGGATAATGCTGTTTGCTTTGAAGTGCCCACTGCGAGTTTCAAGCTCTGCAGCTGCTGTTACTAGCTGCTGGGTGAGTTGATCTCGCATCTGATTTAGGGCTTGTGTACACTGGCAACTTTCTCGCTCAGGGCTGTGAAAAAACACCCCCCAGAGTAATGCAAGTTTCAGTGCTATAAAGCACCAATGTAGACAGTCACTCGTGCTGGGAGCGATTCCTCATTTTAGCAGAGCTCTTTGTTCAGAGCTAGGAGCAAACACATTCCTGGGACTCTTTACCCACTGCACCACCCGGGTTGGTTTTTAAGCCGCAGGGCAAACAATGGGCCCAGTTCATGCAGCCCATTTTACCAGTGCAGCATAAGGACAAAGCCTGGCGCCAAACTGTGGTGGTAAGACTGGCTCGTGACAACTGAAGGGTCGAGAACAGGGGCCCATTGACGTCCCACAACTCTGAGACAGAGCGGACAAGATTGATGGATTCCAAGGCCAGACAGGACCATTGTGATCATGTAGCCAGAGCTCCGGAATAGCACCAGCCAGAGAGCGGCCCTGGATGAATTCCGGTTTGAACTAGAGCAGAGGGTTTAGAAAAACATCCAATCCTGATGGAAACATTTACAGCGATGGAGATTTTATTAAGATTCAGATAATACAAAGGTACCAATTCCAGACTCTCTAATGTGTTACTAGTAATATATAGAACTAAGGCCCTTTCTTTTTTGGTTTTTATTTTGTTTAAAAGTCTCTGGGAATTTATCAGTGTTTATTACAAAAAAATTAAACGTAGGTGAAAATCATGGCAAAAAATTGACTTCACGGTTTTCTAGTTAAATATTGGGAGACATGGGGGAAAAAAAAGCCACAAGTAGAGGAAAGTGGGAGTATTGCATTAAACTGAGTTTCCTCTCTGTTGTTTGTATTATGAACTGTACGTAGTACATACATGTAGGCACTCACATACGTGTGTTTTTCACTTTAATAGACAGTCTCGCATTTATGCTTAGACTAACTTATTATTAACGTGAACATGCTAATCTAATTTTTTAAACATAATTAGTATTTCCATGTACTGGAGAGGTCAAGAATTGGTTACAAAAACCCCAACCAAATTGCTTTTGTAAAACCCTGGAATTTTTCAGTTTAAAAACTGAAAACAAATGGCATTCTGTATAATAAGCATTCAGCCAGCCAGAGACCAACAAGAACTGCTTCCCAATTCTTCATTGGTGGTTTGGGGGGAGAGGGGATTTTAACACTTGTCAAAGAATAATTTATTTCAGCTGCTTTTCCGTTAAGAACTGTGGTATTTCACCACTTCCAACGTATTATATCATCGCCCCTCCCGCTTTCCTTATCCAGCTCTTTAGTTGTGAGACATGTTGTATCTACACCCCAGCAGCTGCACAGCTCCCAACTGCTGTTTCCTGATGGTTGGCCCCCAATGCCTTGAAGCAGGGAGCCTCCCACTGCCTGTTCAGTTCGGCAGGTGCACGTGTCATGGGTGTTGTTCTTAGACCCCGTTCGTTATGGAGGGGGAGAATAACGCCTTCCTCAGACTCTCACAACTCACCCATGTTGGCACCGCCCCGGCAGTGCGGGATTCATCTGCTGATCTCTGGCCTGTATGTACGTGTCCCTCCTGCCCACCCGCCAGACACACACGCAGCCCTATAGACTCATAGACCTGAAGGCCAGGAGGGCCCATCACGATCATCCAGTTTGATCTCATGCACATCACAGGCCACAGAACCTCACCCACCCACTCCTGTAACAGACCCCGAACCTCTGGCTGAGTCACTAACGTCTTCACATCATGGTTTAAAAACTTCAAACAACAGAGAATCCACCATTTACACTAGTTCAATCCTGCAAGTGGTCTGTGTCCCATGCTGCAGAGGAAGATGAAACCTCCCCAGGGTCTCTGCCAAGCTGAACTGGGGGAAAATTCCTTCCTGCCCCCAAATCTGGCAACCAGTGAGACCCTGAGCATGTGAGCAAGACCCACCAGACAGACGCGTGGGAAAGAATTCTCTGTAGTAACTCGGAGCCCTCCCCAGCTAGTGTCCCATCACAGGCCATTGGAGATATTTGCTAATAGCAGTCATGGATGGGCCACATGCCACTGTAGGCAACTTCATCGTCCCCGCAGAAGACTGTTTCAGAACTAAACTCCTCTGGTGGTTAGAAACCTTCATCTAATTTCAAACCTCAATTTATTGATGGCCAGTTTATATCCATTTTTTCTTGTGCCAACATTGGCCCTGGACTTAAATAACTCCTCTCCCTCCTTGGTACTGATCTCTCTGACGTATTGATAGAGAACAATCCTATCTCCCCTCAGCCATCATTTGGTTAGGGTAAACAAGCCAAGGTCCTTAAATCTACTCTCATAAGACCTTCTCTGCATCTATTCTAGTCTGGATTCATCCTTCTTAAACACGGAAGACCAGAACTGAGCACAGTATTCCAGGTGAGGTCTCACCAGTGCTTTGTATAATCAGAGAATCGTAGGACTGGAAGGGACCTCGAGAGGTCGTCTAGTCCAGTCTCGTGCACTCAAGGCAGGGCTAAGTATTACCTAGCCCATCCCTGACAGGTGTTTGTCCAACCTGCTGTTATTAATATCCAGTGACAGATTCCACAACTTCCCACAAAATTCCACAATTTATTCTAGTGCTTAAGCACCCTGAGAGTTAGTACTGACTAATGATACGAACACTTCCCTGTCTCTACTGGAAATATCTTGCCTAATGCACCCGAGGATTACACTAACTTTTTTCATGGGCTCATCACATTTCTGACTCATAGTCATCCTCCCTGCCCAGCTGCTTGTCGCTGTCTCACAAGAAACTACTCAGGCAGCTTAATCGCCTGACTCCAGAGTCATGTCCCATTCGTGGATAGCTAGCGGAGATAGGTGCTTCAGTCCAGCCTGGACTTAGGTGCCAAACTCCCTGAGAGGGGCAGGGTTTAGGACACAGCCCTCTCATTAGCATTGGCTGGAGTAGGCATCGACTCATAGAATCATATTCTTTAAGGTCAGAAGGGACCATTATGATCATCTAGTCTGACCTCCTGCACAACGCAGGCCACAGAATCTCACCCACCCACTCCTGTATCAAACCCCTAACCTATGTCTGAGCCACTGAAGTCCTCAAATCATGGTTTAAAGACTTCAAGGTGCAGAGAATCTTCCAGCAAGTGACCTGTGCCCCACGTTGCAGAGGAATGCAAAAAAACCCCAGGGTCTCTGCCGATCTTCCCTGGAGGAAAATTCCTCCCCAACACCAAATATGGTGACCAGTTAAACCCTGAGCATGTGGGCAAGACTTACCCAGGAAAGAGTTCTCTGTAGTAACTCAGATCCCACCCCATCTAACATCCCATCACAGGCCACTGGGCATATTTACTGCTAATATAAAGCCAGGCACCCCGCTGCAGCCCCTCCACACCGCGAAGCCGCCGGCACTCTGCCTAGTGCCGGAATGTATTGAGCTGCTGCCACAGCAGCTTCCCCCCTCCCACCGCCGAGCCGAGCTGTGCAGGGACCCAGAGCTCCGACAGCTCCCAGACACCCCGCTCCGGTGCAGCTTTTGAAAAACGTGATGAGGGGAAGCAGCTGCTTCCCCTGCACCGAGCTAGCTATGTTACTGCCTGGGGTGAGTCACCTGGGCCTGATCTTCACTGGTATTTACATGCCTATTTCCCATTGAAAGCTATGTGGGCTGCAGGTCCCCGTCTGTAACACGGGGGTAAAAGCAGTGCCCTGTCTTGTAGGGTTAAATACATTAAAAAATTAAGGTGAATAGATGCTATTGTGAGGGGTCCATGGATAGAGGATCTGGGGAGATGGGACCTCCGGATGCTAATGCGATGCTAATACAGGCTTAAATCGGGTTGTGGGGAATTGTGAATCCTCCTAGTTAAGAGCCTGTTCCTGCAAACAGACTGTTACTCCCCTGCAGAATCTGCTGGAGGAGCAGCACTGGGTGTTGTCACTGGTATTACAGCAGTGCCTGGAGGCCGTAAGCTTATAGTCATAGAAATGTGGAGCAGGAAGAGACCTGAAGAGGTCATCAAGTCCAGCCCCTTGCGCTGAGGCAGGGCCAAGTAAACGTAGACTGTCCCTGACGGGTGTTTGTCCAGCCTGGTCTGAAAAGCTCCAATGACGTGGACTCCACTTGGAAGCCTGTTCCAGAGCTGAACTCCCCTGAGAGTTAGAAAGTTTTTCCTAATATCAAATTTAAATCTCCCTTGCTGCAGATTAAAGCCCATCACTTGTCCTGTCTTCAGTGGCCATGGAGAACAATGATCCCTGTCCTCTGTATAACCAGAGGCAGCAGGTTTGTATAATTGTTGGTGGTGCCCATAACAGGTCCAAGTCCCGCCCCCTACACCTGCCTTGTAAGCTGATATATTTTTTTAAATAATGTAAAACTGTGAGGGCTGTGGGGTGGGACTGATGATGAGGGGTTTGGGGTGTGGGAGGGGCTCAGGGCTGGGGCAGAGGGTTAGGGTGCAGGGGGTGATGGCTCTGGCTGAGGGTGTGGGCTCTAGGAGGGGGCAGGGCCGTGGCTGAGGAGTGTGATATGGAGGCAGGCTGCGCCAGGACTGGGGCCAGAGAGGAGGACTCCCCCCCAAGCCCTCTCCCCAGCAGCAGTGAGCTCTGGGGGAGGGGCTCCCTCTCCCTGCTTCCCCCCTCCCATCCCTAGCAGCACACTCACCTTGCACCACTGTCACTGCACATGCTCCTACCGCCCCTCTCAGGTCCAGGAAGCCCCCGCGCCTCCCTTGTGGTGGGTGCTGGGGGGGCTGCCATGACATGTGCCCCTCACTGTAGCCTCACTGGGGGTGGAGAGTGGGGCTGCCCCTTGCCCAGCACAGGGCATGAGCAGTGACCGTGGGCGGGGGGCCCTCCTGTGCTGGTGGAGGGTCCCACTGGAAAAGGGAAGGGTCTGAGGCAAGGGCAGGGTCAGCTGGCCCTGGCACTAGTGGTGGGGGGCACTAGGACGCTGGGGTGGCAGTTGATGCTGGGAGCCGGCAGAGTGGTGTGCAGCCCAGAGCTGCAGGAGGCAGCCACTGGCTCGAGGCAGGGACATGCCTGGTCCCAGGGGAGGTGCACGGGGGCACCAAGTGGGGGCTGAGGGACACTCAGGGGAGGCGCGCGAGGGTGGTAGGTGGGGCCGGGAGAGAGACTCGACCCCAAACATTGGTGGAGCCAGGCCCCCAGGCCCTTAATATTGCTGGAGCCCGGGCACCAGGTCCCATATAACTCGCCCCTGCCCCCTTCCACCCCCAAGTCCCCACTCCTGCCCCGCCTCCTCTGCTGCGTGCGCCACGTCCGCCCCCTCCTCCCGGAAAGTCCTAAGCACCACCAAACAGTTGTTTGGCAGCGGGAAGCACTGGGAGGTTGGCGGAAGATCTGGGATGTGGCGTGCTCAGGGGGGTGGTAGGTGAGGTGGGACGGGGGGTATGGGGAGCTTAACTGCCAGTGGTGCAGAGCACCCACTAATTTTTCCCTGTGGGTGCTTGTTTAAGCAAATTGTTTGACAGATAAAATCAGCATGTTTTGCATAGTCAGTTACAGTCTCAGCTTCCCCCAGCCCTGCCCTCACCAGCTGTCCATGGTCTGTGGGTGTTAGAGCACAGCTGAATTGAAAGGAAGGTATTGTAGGGACTTTCTGGGTTTTTGCTAGGGACTTTTTTATACCTTGATGAGGGGGGAGCCTGGGTATCACTGGCAGAGAAATGGTCATGTCCCTGGTTTGATAAAATTGCAGGTCTGCTAGGAAGTGAGGGGCTAAAGGGTGAAGAACTGTGACAGGGACTAAGCAGAAAACTGCTTTGCCAGCCTTCAGTCACTCCAGCTCCAAGGAAGCGGGGTGAATGGAGCTGGGTAAACCTCCTGGCCCTGATTGGGGAAGTTTGAACAGCTGCTGCCTCCTCAGGCTGGCTGGATAAGAGCCCAGGAGAAGGAAGCCAGGGGGAAGCTGGAAAGAGGAAAGCTGCAGTAGAAGAAGGGCAGTGTGGGGAGGCAGAGAGATAACTTGCCCCCTCTCTCCTGCCGGGGGACTGTGAGAAGGGGATGATATGTATGGTGAAAGGTGGTGGGAGCACAGCCTGTAAGTAAAAGCACCAGGTGGGCTCTGCACCTAAAGGTCTCTGGGTGACTTTCTCAGCCCAGTGGGGGTAGGAGCCAGGAGGGCCCTGCAATGAGGCTGTTACACAGACCGTAAAGGCATCGAGGCTTGTGTCTAATGCTGTGGAGGAGTGTGCGAGACCAGTGAGGCATCTAAGTTGGCAGGGTAACAAACTCTAAGGGTAACATCACTGGAGGTTTTTAAGAGCAGGTTAGACAAACGCCTGTCAGCCTGGTTTAGGTTTACTTGGGCCTGCCACAGCGGAAGGGGATGGACTTGAGCTCGTGAAGTCCTGTCCAGCCCGACATCGCTGTGACTCTCCTGTTCTCTGCAGCCACATTGTGAATGACATGAAGGGGTGAGTGTTGTGTGTGTGTGTCTGTGTGTGAGAGCGGAGGGAGGGAGTGGGGTCAATGGAGGAGGGAGAGAGAATTCCTTTTCTTTACCTTAAAGCGAGTATAGAGAAAATTGGCATCAATATGAAAGACGCTTTATGCTGCCAGAGTAAACATTTATATTTAGTACCCAGACCAGTGTGTGCACTAAATACAAAACGCTCCCCAGCGCGCCCTTTCTGTTCTCCTCCAGCGACGGGATGAGAGGGAACGAATCCCGGGTCACCGACAGGTGCTCATGTCATGCAGCAATGAGGAGAATAGAATGTATACGGCAGCGGCTGGAGACTTGTTGGGATCAGAGCCCCTTTGCCCTGGGAGTTTTACAGATGGAGTTAAGTCCCTTCCCCAAGGAGCTTGCAGTCTGAATAGACACGAAACAGACCAGCAGCTGGGGCTGTGGCGAGAACATGCAAGTGAAAATAGTGAAGAATGGAAGAGCCTTTTAGTGATGTGGTTGGTTGAGATTGGCTGCAGTCTCACACCTGTGTGTTATTTGTCTAATTAAGTTTAATGCCACAGCTGCTCTCTGGTCTGTTTTTAACCCCTGTCAGTTTTGGTTTCATTCTACTTATAGGATACAAAAGTTCCCCAATTAATTCTGTGTGACAGGCCCGGCCCTGTGTTTAATCACAATCCGGGGTCCAGGGGCATAAATTTAGGGCTACGCACGCCCCTCAATGCACAGCGAGGTTCCCGCGAGCGTCAGTGGCAGTCTGCAGGGAGATGAAGAGGGAAATCTGTTCTTGATGAAATAGCAGAATTGAGTTATGATCAGTTCTACGGTTGCCTGTTCTCACTTACTCACTCGTGTGTGGGTGCCAGGCAGTTTATCCTCCCACCACAGTGGACAAGTGATTACATTTTTTTCCCCCATGTTGACAAGGCCTTAATCACAAGGCCACCCTCTGTCTCTGATAAGGCCTCAAGACCATCAGCTGCTACCCTGGATGCAAGGAGGTTCTGTTGCCCCTCATTAGCTCAGCTGTGCGGGAAGAAGGGATATTGGGTGCTGGGCTCTTTGGAAAATCTGACCCCCAGGGGTGGGTTCACTTTATTTGCAGCTGCAGCCCATTGCTGACTCGTTCAATTTGTGATCCACTCGCATCCCCAGGTCCTTTTCAGCAGTACAACCCCCGAGCCAGCTAGTCCCCAGTTTGTAGTAGTGTGTTTGATTTTTCTTCCCGTGCGCAGTATTTTGTGCTTCTCTTTACTGAGTTTCATCTTGCTGAATTCAGACCAATTCTCCCATTTGTCAAGGTCATTTTGGATTCTCATCCGGCCCTCCAAAGTGCCTGTGATCCTCCCAGTGTGGAGTCAGCTGCAAATTTTACAAGCATGCTCTCCACGCTGTTGTTCATGGAAATAATGAATTGCTCCTGAGACAGGACCCTGGTGGATGCCACTAGATCCATGTAGAGGTTCCTGCCCTGAAGCTTGGTGAGAAGGGTGGTCTCCGAGCCCATGCAATTTAAGTGCCATAGCACAAGCCCGAGTCTCTAGTCCCGGGCTTTGAGACTTGAAAAGGGGAAGAAGGAGGAACCAGGGAATTATAGACCAGTCAGTCTAACTGATTTGCATTATAGCCCTGCCTAGGGGGCCCACTGTGTTGACGCCTGCACAGAAGGTACTTACCGCACCCAACCCACAGGCTCAAATCGTGGCAACAGTCGAGAGGCAGGCAAACAAGTCATGACAACAATGAGGCAACCGGTTGAAACAGACGAGGCGACTGCAGTGAGCACGATTTAGGGAGCCGGTGATCATCACAGCTTGTCCCTTGCCTTGTAACGGTGCCGCAGCTCTGAAATATCTCTTGAGGGGACAGAGCTGGGGGCGCAGAGAACCCCTGCCAGGGGATTAGTGATGGTCATCTAGTATTTAGGCCTGTTTATTAGCCTGAGATAGAATTTGGGGTTCATTTATCTGTTTGACTTTTGATATTCTTATATCCTCACTAACGGGTGAACAAAGACTCTTGTGTTGCATCTGCCCACGGCCCGGTGGGGTTTACAGTACCCAAAGAGACGAGAAGGAAGAGAGTGACTGTCTCGCTGGAGGTGGTGGGAGTTTGAAGGATGAGTGGACACTTGAAGAATGTCCAACTCCTAACCCAAGCCAAGGTCAAGCAACCAGTCGAGGGGAGAGAGAGGTGTGTGTGTGTGTGTGTGTAGGGGGACCCTGCCTAGCTGAAACACCCCTCCTTCCTTACCCCTCCCATGGGGTACAAAAGAAGTGGTGATGAAGCCCCCAGACTCCCGATCCTCCACAAGGGAACATGGCCATAAATTGTAAGCGGTGGGGCAGGCACTACAGGTCTGATTAAGCCTGATAACACTGCTCTACAGCCAAAATGCTTCTGAAATAAATGTAGTCCAACTTTACTAATTCTGGGTCACTGAGAACGAAAATGATGCTTAAAATTGTTGGTTGGCTCTAGTTTTCAAGATATGCTATTGGGTCAGTATATACGACCCTTGACTTGGGAATGGCGGAGGATAAGTGAGTTATAAAGGGAAGGGATCTCAATTTAAACCAGAAATGACTAAAATACATCTTTGACTGGATCTATGAATAAATCTATGACTGGGTTTGGACAGTACTTGCTTTTGAGGCAAAACAATGAATGATGCAATCTGAAGCTGGTATTACGTCATACATGATATGAATTGCATCATGTTATTCCTAGAAGTCATGGATGATGCAATCATAACGAAGCTTACATCACTCTGCTGAACAAATTGCCCTATATCAGCTCTAGAAATCATACAGTGTGGTGCTCTCTTATTTGTCAGTGTTTGATTTTGCAAAGGGACATATTTCTGTATAGCCAAAGTGAGCAGAGATGCCTCGTACTTCTGTGAACAGTGCAGATAACTTCTGCTATGTTTGTGGTGAAGTGACTTTTGCATCACAAAAGCGCAGTATAACCACTCTGGTTAAGAAAGCCTATCACCTTTATTTTGGCTGCAAAATTGGAGATCAGGACAAGAGGTGGGCCCCACACATATGCTGCAACACTTGTGCAACAAATCTTCGCCGGTGGTTGAACAGGAAAAGGAAATCTATGCCTTTTGCTGTGCCAATGATTTGGAGAGAGCCAACAGATCATACCAGCAATTGTTACTTCTGCATGGTGCCTCCAGTTGGGAAAGGTGTGTCAAAGAAGAAAAAGTGGACTGTGCATTATCCAAACATTCCATCAGCTACACGCCCAGTACCCCACGGAGAAGGACTGCCGGTTCCTGATGCACCAGAATCATTCTCACTTGAGTCAGACGAGGAAGAGGAAGAGGATGAAACTTCTGGTCCTGAACCATCAATGTCACAGGACCCACGTTTTCTCCCATCCTCCTCCTCTGAACCACATCTCATAACACAAGGTGAACTGAATGACCTTGTCAGGGATTTGGAACTACCCAAGAGTAAGGCAGAGCTGTTGGGCTCCAGACTACAGCAGTGGAATCTCCTGGCAGGCTATCAGGGCAACTGGAGCCCATCAATGCTTGCAGGCTATTGCTGGACAGTGACAAGAGATGCTCCGTTTAATGAATACAAGAGACAAGCCAAGAAGCGCCAAGTAGACACTGAATAGGACTAAACTATGTACATAATAGTTTTTTGCCTTTTGTTTCATAATAAATTTTATGTATATAACCCTTTTGCTGATTTTTAAAGTGTTACATAAACAGGACAGGTGAAATATTATCATGTGAAGCAACCATAAACACATGAAAAGACCTAGGTTTACAATTTATGATTAAAACTCTACTATCTACACAATATACATAGACATAAAATGTAAGAACTTAAATATCTTAGAAACAGTAGCCAATCAGTTGTTTTAATTGTCATATTTGAATTCGGCACATCAAAATACATAACAAATAGCACATTTTATCTCTGAAGCAGATGACTTCTCAAAAATTGTAGACCAGTGTAAGAAAGAGGAGGGGGGATGGGAAAAGCTCTGCTGGTGTGCAGAGATGTGGTTGCTTGGTTGCTTTCTGTCTGGGACTGTGGCCTTCTGCTTTGGGCCTGCCTGACAGGAACCAAGGGGGGCATGGGGAAGCCTTGCCAGGGGGAAGTTTGGGGGCAGTTGCAGGAAGTGCCTGCAAGGGGAAGAAGAGGAAGGTGGCATCAGGCAGCCTGTGGAGCAGGGGCAGGATAAGGGGAGATCCAGGAGCCCCTGGTGGGTGCAATGAGGCCAGTCAGCACATGCTACAAAGTGCCCCCCTCCCCAGGAATGTAATAACACTCCAGGCCCAAAGGGGTGTGTGGTCACAGCCAGCTCGAGGTGCTGCGCTTGACTGAGCCCAGTGATCCACGCTGCAGAACCGCGCCACCGGGTGATTTCATGGGCAGCACAGAGACTGGCAGGGCAGAGCGTTTGTGCCCGACGACTTGCGCTAACGACGGCCCGACTGCAGTACTAGCTCTGGCATCAGCAGCGTTCGAGCTACGGGTCCCCCCAGCCCCAGCGGGTGGCTAGGTCGTGGTTATGGCACCGCTTCACTCAGGCTAGAGGCTTGTAGGTGTGCATGGGAGCTGGCTCAGGGCAACGCTCGAGTGGCACCTCCAGTTAACCCTGCGGCAAAGACAAATCCTTGGAAGCAGAAAAAAGCTGCCACAGCCTGGAGATTTTTATGACTAGCAACAAACGTTGCTGTTTAGTACACAGGGCAGTGTGTGCGTTAACAACACAACCCTGCTGTGATAAATGGAAGTGAGTAGCTCTCTTTGATGGACACCCAGCCATCATTTCTGCTTGGTAGCTGTTCGTTGCTTGCCTCACCTGTAACGGGTTAAAATGTCCCCCAGGTAAAGAGGAAAAAAAAAGTGGGCACCTGACCAAAAGAGCCAATGGGAAGGTAGGACTTTATAAAATAGGGAAAGAAACTTCCCGTTTGTCTGTTGTTCTCTGGGCTGGAGAGACAGAGCAGCCGGGCTATAAGCAGCTGAAGCCAGGCATGATCATAAATTTATTACATCGTGCCTAGAACTACTTATCTGAGCTCCAGCTGTGTAAGTAGATCAGAATGTTTAGCTAGACACGATTAGGGTTATTTCTTTTATTTCTTACTGCCTTGTGGACTCCTCTGTGTGAACCCCAGATGCCTTTGTTTGCTTGAAACCTTTAAGCTGAACCCCCAAGAAAGCTCTTTTGGATGCTTGATTTTTGTAATTGTCTTTTAAGATCTAGGAAAAAGCCTAAGTTCCAGATGTAATTGAGTCTGTACTCACCAGGGAATTGGTGGGAGGAAGAAGTCAGAGGGAAGTGTTTTTTTTGTTCCAGGACTGGAATTAGAGGGGGTGGAATCCCTCTGTTTAGATTCACGGAGCTTGCTTCTGTGTATCTCTCCAGGAGCACCTGGAGGGGGGAAGGGAAAAAGGATTATTTCCCTTTGTTGTGAGACTCAAGGGATTTGGGTCTTGGGGTCCCCAGGGAAGGTTTTTCAGGGGGACCAGAGTGCCCCAAAACACTCTAATCTTTTGGGTGGTGGCAGCAGTACCAAGTCCAAGCTGGTAACTAAGCTTGGAGGTTTTCATGCTAACCCCCATATTTTGGGCGCTAAGGTCCAAATCTGGGACTAAAGTTATGACACTGGGTTCAAAGGGTTTGTTTATTTTATTTTGCATTTGGGTGATGGCAGCGTTTACCAAGCCAAGGTCAGAGAAAAGCTGTAACCTTGGGAGTTCAATACAAGCCTGAAGTGGCCAGTATTAATTTTTTAAAATCCGTGTGGGCCCCCATCTTCTGCACTTGAAATGCCAGAGTGGCAAATTAGCCTTGACACCTACCAAAACAAAACACTCCAGGGCACTGGCAATTCACCCCGTGGGCATAGAGCAAGAGAGAACAAACAACCCGTGACAGATGTTCATCTCTGATTCTGGGTCTACACACAATGGTGCTAAAAGGAGCCACGTAGAAGTTCCTGCCCTGAAGCTTGGTGAGAAGGGGGCGTCTCCCCCTGTTTAGCACCATAGCACAAGCCCGAGTCTCTAGTCCCGGGTTCTGAGACTTGCTGCCATGGGTGTTTTGCAGTGTAGAGGTACCCTGGGTCATTACTGAGTGCCTGGAACCTGCCCACTTTGCAGTGACGATGCAGGCGAAATCATCTCAGAACTGTTAGCGATTCTCTTCAAGATCTCATGGAAGGTGGGTGAGGTCCCATAGGAATGGAGCAGGGCAAACAGTGGACCCACCTTTAAAAGGAGGAAGAAAGAGAACCCAGGGAATTATAGACCAGTAAGTCTAACTTCCATCACTGGAAAGGGTCTAGAACAAATGATAAAACAATCAGTGTGCAAGCCCCTAGCCTAGAGGATAACAGGGTGATAAGTAAGAGTCAACATGGGTTGGTCAAGAAAAAAATCATACTAACTATACCAACCTTATTTCCTTCTTTTAACAGGGTCACTGGCCTAGTGGAGAAGCAGGAGACATGATATATCTTGATTTTAGCAAGGCCTTTGACACAGTCCCACGTGACATTCTCACAAGCAAACTGAGGAATGTGGTCTAGAAGAAATGACTATAAGGTGGGTGCACAACTGGTTGTGCTCAGAATACTTATCAATGGTTCGCTGTCCATCTGAGAGGATGTATCTAGTAGGCTTTAGCACGGTCAGTTGTAGGTCAGGTGCTAGTGATCATTTTCAGGAATTAGCTGGATAATGGAGTGGAGCAAATGCTTATAAAATGGGAGGCTGATACCAAGCCGGGAGGGGTTGCAAGCACATTGGAGGACAAGATTAGAATTCAAAGTGACCTTGATAAATTGGAGAATTGGCCTGAAATTAGCAAGATGAAATTCAATAAGGACAAGTGGAAAGTACTAAACGTAATAAGCAGAAAAAAATAAATGGACAACTACCAGCTGGGGAATACTGGCCAGGTGGTCGTAGTGGGGAAAAGGATCTGGGGATTCTAGTGGATCAAAAACTTGAATGTGAGACAACAACGTGATGCAGTTTCAAAAAACGCTTTGATATCATTCCGGGGTGCATGAACACAAGTGCCGTGTGGAAGACAGAGGAGGTCATTGTCCAGCTCTGTTCGGTGCTAGTGAGACCTCATCTGGGGTACAGTGCCCATTTCTGGACATTAAGAAAGACGTGGACAATTTGGGGAGAGCTCAGAGGAGAGCGACAAAAGTGATAAAAGGTTTAGAAAACCCAACTTAGCCAGGATGGGTAAGGAATGGTGTCCCTAGCCTCTGTTTGTCAGAGGGTGGAGATGGATGGCAGGAGAGAGATCACTTGATCATTACCTGTTAGGTTCACTCTCTCTGGGGCACCTGGCATTGGCCATTGTCAGTAGACAGGATACAGGGCTGGATGGACCTTTGGTCTGACCCAGTACGGCCGTTCTTATGTTCTTACGACTTATGGGGAAAGGATGAAAGAATTGGACGTGTTTAGTCGTGAGAAGAGAAGGCTGAGGGGGGACCTGATAACAATCCTTAATGTATTTGCAGGCTGTTCTAAAGAAGACTATGATCAATTGTTCTTTATGGCCGCTGATGTCAGGACAAGAAGTAATGGGCTGAATCCGCAGCAAGGGAGATTTATGTGAGATATTAGGAAAAATATAACTTTAAGGGGAGTTAAGCTCTGGAACAGGCTTCCAGGGAGGGTTGTGGAATCCCTGTCACCGGAGATGTTTAAGACCAGATTGGAGAAACCCCCGTCCAGGATGGTCTAGGTTTATTTGGTCGTGCTTAGCGCAGGGGCTGGACTTGATGACCTGTGAGGTCCCTTCCCACCTGACATTTTTCGGATCCTATGATTTGATGAACTGGCTCTTTGAGGAGCTCGGGGCAATTTGCCTTCTTGGATTTTTGCTTTTAAGCATTGTCAGTCCAATATATTTGTTGCCTGAACATGCCGTCAGCCCTGGCTCTGGCTGCCGTTCCACCCTGGCTCAGTAAATGCATAGCACGTAACAATGGCTCCAAAGCTAAAAGCCTCCAAGGCCCATTGATGTGAAAGTCTCAAGTTCAATTAAAGGTCTCACTCCACCAATCCCACCTGAAAATGTCCGAGAGGAAGGAAACTAGGTCCATGGAGTGAGAGTGAGAAGTGAAAGTTCTAGCATTGAAGGACTGTGATTGTAATGAAGGCCAATACAGCTGCATCTTCCTCTTTAAACCAGCACCAGACTTTCAGCTGAAGTGCCTCAGCTGAGCTCCGTTGGGTGTCATCTGATGTTTCTCACTCCCAGTTAGCTGTTGTTACTTTACTGGTCGTATTATTACTGTGGGGTCTAGAGGCCCTAACTGAGACCAAGATCCCACTGTGCTGGGCACAGAACAGACACACACACTCAGGAGTAGGGAGCTTGCAAATGAAGTGCACCAGAAAGAATGGGGCAGGAGGGGAAACTGAGTCACAGAGCAGGGACTTGCCCAAGATTACCTAGGAAAGCAGTGGCAGAGCTGAAAACATAATTTAGCTCTTCGGAGACACAGCATGGTACCCTCTGTACTTAGGGTGACCAGATGTCCTGATTTTATAGGAGTAGTCCTGATATTTGGGGCTTTTTCTTATATAGGTTCCTATTATCCC